>NC_072738.1:146529656-146607096 GCF_026930045.1 Uloborus diversus | reverse complement strand
ATGAGATCCAAAACTGGAGTTTTAGAATTAACGATACTGATAACCCCCAAAAAGTGCTTAATTAAAAAATTTATTTCTAAAGTTGTATTAAAGAACTTCTCGCATTGTCTTTCTTTTTTGTATTACTATTTTTTTCGATAACTTAAGCGCAATGCAAATACTTTGCTTATACTACTCTTTTAAGTAAGTAGTGTTTTTGTGAAATAGCCATAATTCATTAGCAGAACCAGGATTTTGAGCACATTAAAATCGTCAAAATATGCGTACAAGAAAGCCCTAAAAGGTCCCATAAACATTAAAATTTTTTATCTCACAACAAAACGTGTTTAGATCGGAATAACAGTTGAATATCCTTTTTACTTATGCATTTTTTTTTAAAATTCCGCAGATAAGTTTTAACTTTTCCAATAATATGCACAGTTTTCACAAAAAAACCTGTAACTCATCCGATTTTTGTTTTTTTATGAACATAAAATATTTTTTTGTAATCTTTTTATCGTTAAAAGCATTTCATAAAAATTAATAACAGGCTTGTAGGAATCAAACCTTACTTCTACATCGTTTCAGTACATTATTATACTGCGTCTTTTCCTTGCATTCGTAATAAGATTGGAATAACAATACGAATATCCTTTTTACTTTTGCATTTTTTTACAAATTTTGCAATGAAGTTTTAATTTTTTCAATAATATACACAAAAAAGTTTACACAAAAAATCTTTAGATCACCGGATTTAAAAAAAAAAAAAATTATGAACATAAAATATTTTTTTGAAATCCCTCTTTCTTTAAAAAAAAAAATTGTAACAATTAATAACAACAGGCTTGTAGTAATCAAACCTTACTTCTACATCGTTTCAAATCATCATCATACTGTGTCTTCTCCTTGCATTCGCAATAAGCACTCTCATCCCCCACTTTGTACTTGCACGTGCCAAAATCATCCTTGCAGTCCTTGTACACCGCCACGCAATCATCAATGACTTCACACAGACCCCCTCTTGTGCCCGGCAAGCAACTGCAGAAACTACCATCGCCTTCCTTTTTGCAGCTTCCACCATTTTTACAGTTGTCGCTGCATAATTCTGAAATCGAAAGTTTCGTTTAATATTATTATTATTTTAATCGTACCTTGGTATGCTACATTCCTCATGCCCCCTCCCGCCCCCCCCCCCAAAAAAAAAAATATTTTCGCTGGCGCGTTTACAAACCGCCACAAAACAGAGAGTACGGATTTCTGATAACATCTGTTTATGGTACTTTAAACTAACTCAGCTTTCTGCGGGTAAGGAATTGGTATACAGTCAAACCTGTCTACAACGATACTATTGGGACCTAAAAAAAAAAAATGTCGTAACAGACAGGTTATCGCAAGGACGGATACAAGGGAGGGGCGGTGGGGGCGATCCCTCCCCCCCCCCCTTGAGCCGAGGTACAGAAACTTTCTTCAGGTATTTTTACGATATTAAAGTTACAAAAACGCAATGTTACATAATCTTCGATGGCGTAAGGAAAAAGGAAGCTCTTTCCCGAAATTCAAATATTGAAAACGAAATCGTAGTCCATCTTTTGTTACTCTAGTCCAAGGATAGGGACTGGAACTTTCTAAAGGATTTTTTTCGAAATTGAAGTTTCAAAACCTCAGTGTTAGACCATCTTAGATGATTTTAGAGATAGGTTCGAAGGCTCTCAGAGAATATTTTCGAAAGAAACACAACTGTCGGACACACCTTTGATAACGTAAGTGTAATCGACGGGGGTTTAGTACACCCCTCCGAATTTTTTTTGAAACTGAAGTTCCAAAGGTTAAAAGTAAAAAATAATCGCTCCCTCCTTGAAAATTTTCTGGATCCGTTCCTGGGTTATCGTTATAGACAGTTTGATTATTCATGCTGACATTTTACTGGGGCCAAAAAATATTTATAGACAGGTTATCGTTATAGACAGTATCGTTATACACAGGTTTCACTGTAGTGAGCGACGGGTATTTGAATCAGCTGATAACTGAATCAGTTGCTTTAATGGATGAATTCCTTACAGCAGGAGTTAGTAAATGGAGAGAGCAAGTCAAAGGCTTGGCCAAGCAAAGGCTTGGGCAAAGACCTCAAGCCACGTGACTAACAACGAATGGTTGACACGTTTTGCGTGAAACTAGTGAAAGAAACCTGATTTCTTCCAATGCTTTTCTTTAAGATCTATCACGTAACTTGGGGTTGTTCCCTCACGAATGAAAGTCTTCACTCTCTCTATTTTATCTCTTTTAATCACTCATGTAGCGTAAATGAAGCAAGTCTATGCCACTAACCTCTTTCTACAAACATGAGGTGCATCAGCACAGCCTTTTTTTCTTTGTGATCCTCAAGCAAATTTAGCTTTTTTTTTTTAAATAGTGAAATGATTGGAGTGTTGCCATCTTTTATTTAAAGTTTTCTCTGAAAAATTAAATACATAACCAGTGAGATGGAAAAAGACATGGAGTCGTCGGGGACTTCTGCGTTCTCGGCTTTAGGGTGCAGATTTTAAGGACTAGAGGTAGTTTTGATACACAGAAAGAAGAGCTGAATGAACTACTTCTTAATTTTAGCAATCAAAAGAAGATACGTTTTTAGAGGCACACACATTTAAAAATATTCGAATTTTCTAATGGCTTTTTTTATTCTGTTTTAAGATAAAATTCTTTTAGTAATCAGAGAATGAATATTTTGAGCGAACCTCATACCTCTAATGATAATTTTTCCTGTTGGTCTAAACATTATATAAAGTTTTCTTAAATTGTGCGCAGAATTCCACATTCAAATTAATAATTAAACACGTCTGCTTTATGGAATCAGTCGTTTTATTGAATCAAACTTGTTTGAAACTAACATGATTCATATAAGTAGAAGTCACTGTAGTAAATTCTACCACCTGTTTTTCCCCTAAGCATAGGGTTTTTTGTTTCTTTTAAATCGGGGTTTAAAAGTACCTCCAATGAACCGTTTAATGTAAATGAGCTTTCCAGCGTTTGTGTTGAAGATACACACATTTCTCTAGTCAGAAACATGATTTTATTATTTTTGTGAAAGATTTATCTGTATCCCGTTAAGCGAAAAATTACCTTTTTACTTCTAAATTTTAAACTTCTGCTCACACGTAACAAGTAGAGAAAATCAATTGTTAGAGAGCTTGCTGTAACTTACCAACACATTTTCCATTTTTCAGCCCATAACCACTATTACACACACATGCCATTTTACCGTTATTATCTATGGAGCAAGTGCCGTTTTCACCACAATCGCAGGCTAAAAAGAAACAGAAAATATCATCACTACTGCTCATTTCATATTACATTTAGTTCTATTATTATTTATATATTGAATTATTTTACATCGTAAAGAATTTAAAAAAAAATTAGTTTTTTTCCTAAGGATTTTGTCTTATTTAGAAAGAAATTGGTATTATTAATTAAATAAATATGAGCCTTTTTTTGCGCAATTACTCCTAGAAATTTATCGCTCACTTTCGGGGATCCTTCATACATTAAACCAATTTCGTTAATGGCTATCAAGGGTTCTTCAATCGCTAGTCCAATTTCGACATTCACTTTCAAGGATTCTTCAATCCTTAGACAAATTTCGTCATTCACTTTCGAGAATAAATATATCAATTTTAACTTTTTATACAGGCTCTAGGTCCCCTTACTCATGTCTAGGGAAATAATCTACAATGAAAAATAATACTAACACAAAAAACTTGACATTTGTGCAACAACAACTCAAGTAGATATTAGAAATCAAAGTTTTAAGGATCCGTACAGAAGGTGAGAGCTGATTTTGCCATCCTTTTGAAAGAATGACAGGTTGTCGAAGTAAAAAAACAAAACTTTTCATTGCTATTCAAAAATAAATGCAAATGTTATGCCATGATATGCAAAAACACATTACAGAAGCTCGTACAATTTGAAAAGAAAAAAAAAAACCGCTATGCACACATATAATTTTAAACTTTTGTTAGCCGCATAGTTCCCTCCAAAAGGTGTTAATAACGGCGAGTGTAAAGTGGTGTAAGTCACAACACACTGCGTTTCGTATCTCAGTGAATATTGGTCGTACTTATTTGGAATTTTTGGTATTGGGATTATTTTTCAATTCAGATTATTTCACTAAAACGAAGTTAAGAGACCTAGGGACCGTATAAAAAGTTTATTTATTTATATAGATTCTTTTTTTACTAATTTTTATTTTTGGTACAAATGTTCAATATCTTAACACTGCATCTGATTTTGAACGTTTTTGTGATTGGAAGTATGCATCTAGGACTAACGGATGCAAAAGTAGAGGTCTCGCAGCTTTAACGGGAACACTCCATAAATATAATATTTAATGGTCATTGTTAATTAACGGAGAAAATAATATATATATATATATATATATATATATATATATATATGTAAGGGTGGTCCTTATTTATATGGGGAAAAAAATCGGAATTCAACAAGTGACGCCCCCTAGTTTTGTGACACTATACTAAAAAGTAACGTGTGCAAAATTTGAATTCGATCTGTCAATAATAACACGTGCCCCTAGGCCGTTGAACTTTAACACTTTTGATAATTTTCCCACAAATCTTCGAGTTTTTACTTCAGACTCAGTAAATCGTTTCTCCTAGGTTTGCAAAATATATTTACAGTGAGGTAGCACTAAAATTAATATTTATAATTACTTTATATCATCTAACGATTTTACGTTGAATAAGAATGAAATAATGCTTTAGAAACTTTCCATAATCGTACGCTTTACTCAATGTATCTCGATACTGTGTATTTTTTTCTGATAGTCTTGGACGGTTTGTAAAAAAAATTGTTTTTGTGACTCATATTCGGTAAACTAGTTGCAAAATTCTTCGATTAATTGTGCTCCTCTTTCACTTGTATCATTCACAGTTTTCAGTATTTTAATGATCTTTCTTCCCTTTAAAGAGTTTCCTTCATTTTGCCTTGAATCAGGATCAAATAGAAAAAAATCTTTTAGTATTTGTAACTTATCAAACAGTTTTATTGACTCGTAATTGACTCTATGTAGAGGAAGATCTTTACCAAGAAAGTATTCCAAATCATCTACAGTTATCTGAAATTTGTTAAACAGTCATCAGACACATCTTCCTTACCACAAGCATTTTTTGAACTAGTGTTTTTTTATCTTCAAAGTTAATTCCTTCATCCAATCCGGACAAAGCTACTAGTGTGTCCCCTAAATACCATAAGTGATTTATAAAATTTCCGAATGCTGCTTCTGCTGCATGTTTGTTGTCATTTTGTACGCTGCTAGTTTTTCAGATATATTATATTATTCAAAGGAGCCTCGATTGGGTTGCTGCAAAAAACTATATCTTTATACAGCATTTAATTGTAAAACAGCTTTGTAAAACAGCATTGAAGGGCTTTCTTTTCAAGTAAGGTCAATTTAAATTGTTTCCTAAATATAAAAATTTTCAAACAAAAATTCCTTTTGCTACCTACGTAGCTCAGGGATAAGCTCCAGGTTGCCGAAAACATATCACTGTAGGAGCAAGGACTTCACCAAGAAATATTATTACAAGTTATGAGAATTCTCACCAATCTTTCTCAATACCGCTTTTTACGAACAATAAATAATATGTCATCAACTTCATCTTTTAGAATTTAAGTGGTATGTGTACTTGATTGAAATATCATAACTTCTGAATGATGGAGACCTTTCCACCAAATTTTCAAGCGCTTAAATAATTGAATATCTGATCTAGAACTAAGAAAGGCAAGTACTTCTTTAAGGACACACTCTGCAGTACGATTTCAAGTGCATGATGATGGCAATCCTAATGTAATAAATATATCACCGTTCAGTTTTTGCTCTACAAAATTGCATGCACAATTCATTGGTATTACAAGTCGTTGTGTCAAACACTCTAGCTAGACCAGTTAGTAATAAAGAGCTATCATATAAGATATCATAAGCAACTGAAGAAATATCTAAGGAATTCCGAGTAGCTGTTCAATATTAGGACCTGAAGCTATCACGGTAATCCTGTCGGCGTTTCTTTTCCAGTTACATCTGGATGTAGCTTTGCATCCCAGTGAATAAATACAAAATCTAAAATTAAATTCATGAAATTTAATTTTACATCTCGAAGATTTTTTCTTGCTCTCTTAAGGAATGTAGCATTGATCACTAGGTCATTTGGATTCAAATTTACTGCATCTATACAGGCTGTAAATAAATGAACAACATCTTTATCCTTAATATGGTATGTGTTTAACAGTGATGAAAGGCGAGCAGATATCAATTGTTGGCAAGCTTTTTTGCATTGAGGTAAACCAGCTGTAGAAAACAAAAGTTTAACAGTTCAGGATAGATATCCATTTCGGTTTCTAAATCTTGTGAATCGCAAAAATTTGATGGTAATAAAAGGACTATGTACTGAAGTAGAAGAAAATTAAATTAAAGTATAGATTTCTACATTGTTCTGATCTGGATTTTTTTTTATTTTAAATTTATATTTTAGCTATGGAAACTACAGTATATTTTTATGTTAGAAGTAATCGAGGATTTTTCGAAATTTATATTTTAAAAATTTAAATTGTATAAGCATTTAGGTATGTTTATAACTAAAGAACAGCGAATTAAAATATAATTGCAATTACTTATATTTATAGCATTGACACCTTGCGACTCTATTTGCCACACCTATTACATACACAGGAAGTTTTGTAAATCAACACTCCCAAAGCCTGGAGGAGGCAATTTGTTGCTGTCAAAGATCATTCATTAATGGTCTAGGCCATTCATTAATGGCCTATAGAATCCTTTGTGTCCATTTTAGTGGGAAGAAACGTTCCCCTGCTGCTTGGTTGGAACAAGCGCAGAAGAGCGGTACGCTTGACCCAAGGCCATTGGTGTACATGTACCCTCTGTAACATGTTAAATTTTACAGAATGAAGGTGAGAGAATGGTCGGTCTGGAAGAAGCAGCACCTATTGAGGTTCAAAATTACTGTAAATATAAAACGTTAGAATTATTTTTACATAAAAATGAGAAAATCCGCAATTTTTTCTTCGAAGCTCAAAAAAGGAGGCCCTAGGGGCAAGTGTTAATATTCATGGATTGACTTAAAATTTTGCGGGGATCATTTATTTGTATAAACAAATTGAGGGGGCGTCGCGTAAAATATCTGCAACTTCAAAAATAAGGACCACCCTAATATATATATATATGCATATATATATATATATATATATATATATATATATATATATATATATATATATATATAGTCAGAGTGCATACATACATAATAAATGTATAGTACTGGTATTATTTGTTCATTGACGTATATTCAATTATAGTTTGTTTTAATTACAAGAATTAATTTGCCTCACAATATCCCTAATTTTCTTTTCAAAGCAACCAAACTTGAAAACCACCTTGAGGTGACGGAACAATTGGCCAAAAAAATTTTCTTTTCTTCCTTTCTAATGTGGCTGCGTTGGGCTATTTAGTCTTTTGCAGACCCAGTACGATCCCCCGCAGTCGGTCTTATGTGCCGCCCGCCGTTAAGGCACTGATTTCAATGGCGGAGACAATTTCGACGCCCAGTTTCCCAAAAGATGGAGGCACCTGTGCTCTCTTCGATGCGAAACTTCACTAGTGTTATTAGCCAAAGGTGTCAAACATTATATTTTTGAGAGAACAAGGCAAATGCCTTATTAGAGGAGTCATACCTTGCGTAAGTGGATAGGTCTTGGTTTAAACTCTTTCAGCAGCCACTGACCAGATTCTATACCTCCTATACTTTATTTGAATTACGAATGGAGTTGTTTCCTTTAGTCAAAAGTACTACTTTTATTTACTAAAGTTGATAGAATGAGCAAAAAAAAAAAAAAAAAAACATGGACCCAGAAAATACTTTCATATTCCCAACAGTTATTTTTTAATTATTTTTTTTTACATGTCCAATTTTTCAAACAAGGCGTGGTCTTTAAGACGTCCCAAATGATGTTCTTTGGCGCACTCCAATGGCACGCTGAACGTTTACGCTTGCTGTCTATCGCGTTTCCAGGTTATGATAATTCATAAGCGAATTTTATATTGCGCTCTACGCTTGCTATCAACAATATCGTTGCCACTACATAAGCGAATTATATATTGCACTCTGCGTTAATGGCAGTTCCTCTTTTGTGATGTCATGCGCAGAACCGTAAAAAAATTGAGTCTATACCGAATTAATAATAAACCGATTTAAATATTTTTTAAAAAATACGTTGTGTTAAATTATTTAAAAAAGGTTAAATCCTATGTTTTAAAGCATGCTCTTTCGGAATTTTTTTTTTTAAATTTCGGAAACAACCCCATTACATGTGTAAAGAACTTGCTTATAATGTAAATATGTTTGACTTTTAATTTAAAAATGATCAGCTGACCTTCGCATTTAGTTCCATGTTGACTGAATCCTTTTTTGCATCTGCACGTAATTTTGTCTTTCCCAAATGTGCAACCTTCCGAGTTTTCACCGCAACCGCATTCTGAAAAGAAAGATCAAATCAATCTTTTAGAAATTAGATGTCATAAAATTTCAAATCATTTTAGTTTAGGTATTCTTATTATATAAACATTTATTTGTTTTGAGTTTGAATATGAGTATGACTTACGAGTGCAGATTCCTTGTTTTATATCGAAGTCCTTTTCACAGAGACATTGAACTTTTCCATCTTTCATGCTGCAGCTTATAGCTTTATCTCCGCATTTACAGTCTGAAACATAGAAAGGGCTTCAAAAAGTCCATAATGCACATTTAAAATATAATTTTCTTTGTGAATAATATATACTCATGCCCATTGATGCTACTTATGCCTAACAAACAGAAAAAAATCGTTTACGTTAGCCAAAATTCAGCTTTTCTTGAAATTAGCATAAAAATTACATACCTAATATTGATTGCAAATTCCAAATTATGCAAAAAAAAGCTTAACAAAATTTGTTGCTGCCTGTAAAAAAAGGCAGTTTATATCAAATTCCAAAAATCTGGAGAAACTATTGCTAAAATTACTTTTCGTTCGTTTTCCTTTTAGATAGTTAGGATTGTTAAAAAAAATCTTTGCTCTTTCTCCAAAGGTCACTGCAGCCAATAACCAGGGGCGTGCACAGAAATTTTGGGGCCGTCACAAATTACTTTTACCGGCCCCCTCCTTATATTTCCATATATTTCACCACTCATTTAAAAACCCCGGGCCCCCTTCAGACTCGGGCCAACAGGTGTCCCGTCTCCCTCCTGTGCACGCCACTGCCGATAACTGAACATTTATACCAACTTGGCCCTTTTTCAATCCACATTAGGTCGAATTTTCGGGATTATACTGTGCATGAATAAGAAACACTCTATAAAAGTTCACGATTTAAAAGTAACTTTTCAATCGTTTTTGTTGACATGGGAAAACGCAAAAAGGAATGAAAATTACTAATCGAAGAATTACAAGAATAGCATATACTGACACCTTGGCTGCGAAATGGTTTTTTTTCTTCTTCTTTTTTTCCCCTTTTCATTTTTTTCCCTCGATGTCCTAAAAACTCTTGAACCTGCGAAATATTATGGTGCAAACCGCAAATTACGACAATTGTTGGTTTTCTATGATTTTTTTTTTTTTTAATGTGTCAAGGACTTTTCGGACACCCTATACAATAAACACTCGCTTATTCGTGGAATTGGGCGACACATATTCCGCGGAGAATAAAAATCGCGGGTAAGCCGCAAAATAGCTCAAATAAGATACAAACAAGGTAAAAATAGTCCTTCCTCTAAATCTTAGTTGTATTGTTGCATAAACGAAAACAGTGAAAATACATATACACTACAGTAAAAATGTTTTGTATTTTTGCACAACAGAACTAAACTTCAATAAAGAACAAGTATGTACGATTAAGAAAGCACAATGAACAAACAAATAAATAAAATAAATACCACTAAGTTTAATTTTACAATTTTTCGACAAAAAACAGCGATTAGTATTTCCTTTTCGCTGCGAAAATGCATAATCCAGATTATCGATTGACTCTCAGATAAACCTCTCGCGGATACTCGGGAGTTTACTAGAGCAGTAAGAGCATTAACTAAAGTTCAAAATTTACTTAGTTTTGTTCTCATAGATTTTAACTTTGATGACTCTTAAAATTGAAAACAGAAACTAACGGAAACATTAACTCTTTCAATTCATAGGTGCAATTTCGATTTTTTCAACTTTATTTCAATTTGTCATCTTCATGTTTAGTTTTACTGTTCTTTCCTTAGAAAAAATACTAATTTAATCGTTACATAATAAAAAAAAAATCGTAGTGTATACTTAAAGAAGACTATCCCCTGAATATACAGGGTGTTCCGTTTTAATCTGCGAGACCTTTATTTTTGCAATCATTAGTCCTAGATGTATACTTCCTATTGCAAAAATGTTCAAAATAAGATGCGGAGTTAGGATATTGAAAGTTTGAAGCGAGCATAAAAATGAGTCAAAAAATACAAAATTTAACTTTTTATACGGGCTCTGGGTTCCCCAACTAATATTTAGGGAAATTCTCTCCATTGAAAAAAATTACTATCACAAAAAACTTGACAGTTTTGCGAACGAAACTCAAAGAGATATTCCAGTTTAAAGTTTTAAGGGACCATACAGAAGATGAGATTGTAAGTTATTGCCCTTTCAAAAGAATGACAGGTCGTCAAAGTAAGAAAACAAGGTATTCATATTTTTCATTGCTGTTCCAAAATAAATCAAAATGTTATGCCGTGATACGCAAAAGCACACTACAAAACCTCGAACAATTTGAAAAACCCCACTCTATGCACACATATAATTTTAAACACTTGTTAACTGTTATATTTCCCCCCATAAGGTGTTATTGACGGCGAGTGAAAAGTCGCGTAAGTCACAAAACGCTGCGTTTCATATCTCGGTGAATATTGATCATACTAATTTCAAACTTTTTGTGTTGGAATTATTTTTCAATGAATATTACTTCCCTAAATATAAGTTAGAAGATCTGGGGCCCGTATAAAAAGTTAAATTTTGTATTTTTTGACTTATTTTTATTTTTACTTCAAACTTTCAATATTGTTACAAATCCTGTAAATAGTAATTATTGTAGTAACGTAACCTGTAAATAGTTTCCCGTAATGAATATACAACCCCTTAACATTCGGCCGAAGTATACAACCCCCCCCCCTATTCTTTTTTTTCTTATTTCATTCACAGATTTTATCAATGAAAGTGTAGTTGTAGAACGTTGTAGCATTTTCTGGAATCTTTGAGAGCTCTCTTTTCGGTGTGTATATAAACCGTTATGCTGGATAAAGAGAGAGTTTCGATTGAGAATTTGTACTGAGAGTGTGTATTAGCTCTGTTTATAGCGAGGCATTTCGCTGTGTTGTTTTCGTATTTGGAAGTAAATACGTGTGTAACCGTTGAGTTTACGGTGTTTAGTGATATTTGCTTAATTGCTGATGATTATTTTAGCAGTTGTTAACGATTTCTCCTGTACATAGTGTAAATAAAGCTCCTGTGTTTTTATCAAGAACTGTGTCTTCATTTCAAGAAAGTGGAAGTCGCACCGAATCCGTTACAATTGGCGCCCAACGTGGGGCTACTTCAGGACTTTCTTGCAGTAAGTGTGACTTTGGACATTTTTTCATAAAGACTTTTTTTGAATTAGGACTTTATTTTTATGGTGATTACTCGTGCAATGGATGAACAATTAAAACAACTTCTTGACGCAATCACCTCTGTGAAGAGTGATATGGCGGCTAATCAAGAACAATTAAAAAGTGACTTGACTGCAAGTTTGGCAGCTAATCAAGAACAATTAAAAAATGATATGGCGGCTAATCAAAACCAATTGAAAAGTGATTTAACGGTGCTGAAAAATGACCTAGTTTCTAACCAAGAGGAAATTAAAAACGATCTTACTTCGGTAAAGACTGTGATGGAAAATAAATTTAATGAGATAGAGCATCGAGTTGATGCTACTGAAGGAAAGTTTGAGGCAGTTGAAGGCCGATTCATCGCAGTGGAAAATAAAATCGAAGAGAAATTTGAAGAAAAATTAAGTAACGTTGAAGGCCGATGCAATGCTGTAGAAAATAAACTGGAAGAAGAAGATAGAAAATTTCATCAATTTAAAGAAGACATCTTTAAAGACCTGGAAAGGAGATTGGCGACCGCGGAAAGCAGCTCTGTACAGTTTGGCGCTCCCACATCGGTTGCTCGACCGTCCATTAAACTTGCCACATTTGATGGGAAAACTTCGTGGCAGGTTTACAAAACTCAGTTCATGATAGTGGCGGAAGCGAACGGATGGGACTCTGCTACCAAGGCCTGCCATCTTGCAGCATCCCTGAGAGGTGACGCAGCGGACATTCTTCAGACCCTTCCGGACGGCCAGCACCTGGATTTCGCCACCCTCACATCTGCGTTGGAGCTTCGCTTCGGTGAGAAGTGCCAGAAAGATTTCAGCCGACTCCAGTTGAAGTCCCGTTTCCAGAAAACCGGGGAAACCCTGCAAGAGCTTGCGGCGGACATCGAGAGACTGTCTCATCTTGCTTTTTGCGACTGCCCTGCGGATGTTCGAGACAACCTGGCACTCAACTACTACATCGACGGGGTTCGAGATATGGAAATCCAGAAAGCTCTACGGATGGCGGATGTTAAAGACCTGAATTCTGCTGTTGTGTATGCGTTGAAGTTGGAGGCCGCCCAGCAAGCAACCCGCAAGGATCGCCATTCAATCCGCGGCGTGAAAACTGATGAGCTTGATCCGGTTTCGTCACGTTTTGCTGAACTTGAAAAGCAAATAAAAGAAATCGCAGGAACCCTAAAAAGGATTTCGACGCCCAAGGACCAAAATCGACAACCACTTAAGTGCTGGAAATGCGGCGGCGAAGGTCACGTACGAAGAAACTGTGAAGCTCGCCAAGATACCAGAGGGAAGAGCACCTCTCCCTCTCAGGACCAGGAAAACTAAGCCATGGCAATCTCGCGGGGCGGAGGTCGCCAAATTGGAATGAGCCCCATCTTAAAGTTTTCCAGATTTCATCGACGAGTGGCGGCAGTAATGGACTGTTTGTTTACGCATATGTAAACGGGTTTCCCTGCGAACTGATTATTGACACTGGAGCCAATGTTACAATCATTAGAACAGATGTAGCTCGTCAATTTGGACTCGACATTCTGTGGACGCCGCCCTGCGTTACTCTCCAAACTGTGACAGGAGACAAGATCGAGATTAAAGGTGAAGTGAACTTAGAAATTGTGTTTGGAAATGCCATTTACCATCATATCGCATTCGTTGCTGCTATCATAGACCCCTTCATTCTCGGATTGGACCTTTTAAAGAAGCATGACTTCAACCTCGACTTCAAGACTAACCAGCTGCACTCGACGAGAGAAGACATAGCAGTCTTTCCCGCAGAAAGTGATGTAAAATCCGCTCATCAAATAATTGCCCAAACAGATTTATCAATACCCTCAAGGTCAGAATCATTAATACCCGGCTCCTTTGAAGAAAGCAATAGTTTTCGATTTGGACTCATTGAATCCCCGAACTTAAGCAATAACCCAAAAGGAGTGCTGGTAGCATCTACGCTTGTTGACCTTTCTAAGGATGTAATTCCTGTGAGAGTCGCCAACGTGAGTGAAAGGCCAAGGAATATCCGGAAAGGTGAAGTGTTAGCAACTTGTACTCCAGTAAACTGCATCATTAGAAGAATCAATTCCCCCGAGACTGTGTCTTCTGAGTCCTTGACATCGAAGTTAATTGGAAGTGCACCATTAACGAAAGATCAAAGAACTGCTGCGGAACAATTGGTGGACGACTTCAAGCATCTGTTTTCATCTACATCGGAGGATGTAGGCCGGACGAATTTAACGCAGCATAGGATCTACACTGGAGAACACCCCCCTATTAAACAGCATCCAAGACGACTACCGTTCGCCAAGAAGGAAGAGGTTGAGACCCTCCTGAAAGAGATGAAGGAGAATGATGTAATCGAACCTTCATCCAGTCCTTGGGCCTCTCCCATCGTCTTGGTCCGAAAGAAAGATGGCTCCACCAGATTTTGTGTCGATTACCGACGACTGAATGAAATCACCAAGAAAGACAGTTACCCTCTTCCACGGATAGACGACACTTTCGACACTCTTTCCGGACACAAGTGGTTTTCGACCCTGGACTTGAAGAGCGGCTACTGGCAGGTTGAGATACACCCTGATGACCGAGAGAAGACAGCGTTTACAACTGGACAAGGCTTATGGCAGTTTAAAGTGATGCCCTTCGGCCTCTGCAATGCACCAGCTACGTTCGAGCGTCTTATGGAGACAGTGTTAAGAGGACTTTCCTACGAATCCTGTCTGGTCTACTTAGACGATATCATCATCGTGGGACGCAGTTTCGAAGAACATCTGGCAAATCTTAGGAAGGTGCTGCTGAAGCTTAAGGAAGCCAATCTGAAGTTAAGCCCGTCCAAATGTAATTTGTTCCGCCGGGAAGTGAACTACCTTGGTCACATCATCTCTTCTGAAGGTGTACAAACCGATCCAGAAAAGGTATCTGCGGTCAAGAGTTGGAGTCGTCCCGAAAACTCCATCAGCTGCGAAGTTTCCTGGGGCTCTGCACGTACTACAGGAAGTTTGTAAAGGGTTTTTCCAACATTGCACGACCTTTGCATAAGCTGACGGAGAGCAAGCAAAAGTTTGAATGGTCCAAAGAATGCGAAGATGCATTTCTACGACTGAAGGAGGCTTTAACATCAACGCCTATCCTCGCCTATCCTCAGCCTGAAAAATCCTTTATCCTGGACACTGATGCGAGCAACGAGGGCATAGGAGCTGTTTTATCCCAAGAAATTGACGGAAATGAACATGTCAATCGCTTACTGGAGCAAATGCTTATCAAAGTCGGAGCGAAATTACTGCGTCACCAGAAAGGAGTTACTGGCCATAGTGAAAGCTGTAGAACACTTCCACCATTACCTCTACGGCCGAAAATTTCTGCTTCGGACAGATCATGCCTCATTAACTTGGCTTTTGAACTTCAAAAATCCGGAAGGCCAGATAGCCAGATGGATACAGCGGCTCCAGGAATATGACATGGAGATCAAGCATCGAAAAGGGTTATCTCACGGTAATGCTGACGCTTTATCAAGAAGACCCTGTCCTGAGAACTGCCACTATTGTTCCCGAATCGAGAAACAGTATGGAACGACTAGCCCTACCGCCTATCAGGTGACAGTGACTCCAATATCATCAGAACCTGATCCATGGAGTGACGACCAAGTTCGAAAAGATCAACTTGAAGACCCCGACATAAAACCAATTTTGGAGTTCATGGAAAGTGACAGTCGGCGACCTAGCTGGCAGGACGTTTCCATCTTCAGTCCTGCAACAAAAAGATACTGGGCTTTATGGAACTCGCTCCACTTACGGAACGGCGTGCTACACCGAAAATGGGAATCTGACGACGGCAAAACACCTAGGTGGCAGTTACTACTTCCCCGATCAAGGATTTCAGATGCTCTGAAAGAAATACATAGTAGTGCGACTGGAGGACATTTTGGTGTCTTGAAAACCCTCAATAAAGTTTGGGAGCGCTTCTTCTGGAGCAAGGCGAAGGATGACGTGGAGAAGTGGTGCCATTCTTGTGACGCCTGTGCTGCTCGTAAAGGACCGAAGAAGAGAAGCAGAGGGAAGCTACATCTGTACAACGTTGGAGCTCCTTTCGAACGAATTGGGATCGACATCCTGGGTCCTCTACCAAGAACTGCTGATGGGAACAAATACATTCTTGTTTCCATCGACTACTTCACCAAATGGCCTGAAGCATATCCCATTCCAGATCAAGAAGCTACCACCGTAGCAGAGACTCTAGTCCAACATTGGATCTCGAGATATGGAACACCTTTGCAGATTCATTCCGATCAAGGGAGGAATTTCATCTCTGCTGTGTTTAAGGGCCTTTGTCAAATTTTCGGAATTGAGAAAACTAGGACAACACCACTACACCCACAATCGGACGGCATGGTGGAGAGATTTAACCGCA
Organism: Uloborus diversus; assembly: GCF_026930045.1. Classification (NCBI taxonomy): domain Eukaryota; kingdom Metazoa; phylum Arthropoda; class Arachnida; order Araneae; family Uloboridae; genus Uloborus; species Uloborus diversus. Next base: position 146,591,006 of record NC_072738.1, on the reverse strand, counting down.
CAATCCTGAATAATCTCTCGCTTATGGTATCCAGAAATCAACAGGATTAGGACAAGAAGCTACCTTTGTTCCTGCTGGCCTACCGCAGTGCTGTCCACGAGACTACCGGATATGCCCCATCTCAGATGCTCTTCGGACGAGAGCTTCGGCTACCTTGTGATCTCGTCTTCGGTCGTCCTCCGGATGCGCCTTCATCGCCTGAGGAGTACATCCAGGATCTCCTGGCCCGGTTGGAAGACGTTCATAACTTCGCACGAGAGCGAATCAACATCGCGGCGGAGAAGATGAAGACCCGATACGACACAAGGTCTACTGGACATGAATTCAACGAAGGCGACAAGGTTTGGTTATGGAATCCCATCCGACGGAAAGGTCTTTCACCCAAATTGCAGTCGCATTGGGATGGACCCTACAAAGTCCTTAACCGACTGGATGACGTCGTAGTGAGGATCCAAAAATCACCTAATGCAAAACCTAGGGTTGTACATTATGATCAGTTAGCCCCATACTATGGCCATAGTTCATGAGTATTACGTAAACAACAATGGTTGATAACATAAAAGTTGTAGATAATTTTTGCTTTTAATGTTTAGTAATATTTCTTGTTATTATTGTGTTTCCTTTGCACTATTGGTTATTATTTAATGTGTGTAATTGTGAACTTGTGATAGAAGTTTGGCACCCTTTCTGGGGATTGTACTGCCCGGGACGTGCAGTTCTTAGGAGGGGGCAATGTTACAAATCCTGTAAATAGTAATTATTGTAGTAACGTAACCTGTAAATAGTTTCCCGTAATGAATATACAACCCCTTAACATTCGGCCGAAGTATACAACCCCCCCTATTCTTTTTTTTCTTATTTCATTCACTGATTTTATCAATGAAAGTGTAGTTGTAGAACGTTGTAGCATTTTCTGGAATCTTTGAGAGCTCTCTTTTCGGTGTGTATATAAACCGTTATGCTGGATAAAGAGAGAGTTTCGATTGAGAATTTGTACTGAGAGTGTGTATTAGCTCTGTTTATAGCGAGGCATTTCGCTGTGTTGTTTTCGTATTTGGAAGTAAATACGTGTGTAACCTTTGGGTTTACGGTGTTGAGTGATATTTGCTTAATTGCTGATGATTATTTTAGCAGTTGTTAACGATTTCTCCTGTACATAATGTAAATAAAGCTCCTGTGTTTTTATCAAGAACTGTGTCTTCATTTCAAGAAAGTGGAAGTCGCACCGAATCCGTTACAATATCTTAACTCTGAATCTGATTTTGAACGTATTTGAAATTTTAAGTATACATCTAGGACTAACGGTTGCGAAAATAAAGGTCTTGCAGGTTAAAACGGAATACCCTGTATATCAGATCGGTATCTGTACAAAAATAAACAGTTACAACTTAACTTGAGTAACCTTCACTAAAGGGTTTACCTTCACATTTTCCATTTAGAAATCCATAGTTTGGAATACAGTCGCATTTTTTCTTCCCATTTTCCAATGAGCAAACTCCTTTATCTCCACAGTTGCATTCTGTCAGAAAGAAAAAGTTCTTAAAAAATAATTTAATGTTTCTTGCTAAAATAATGTACAAAATTGTTATATGATTTAGTAGAATGTTGATGGCCCTGTGCATAAGTTTTTGTTAACTACAACACGTTTTTTTCCCCCTTTTGAATAAAGGAGTGTAAATGCATAGAGGTCTATAAGCAATATAATTTTTACAACGAAATTGCCCGTCAAGGAACGACGGGTGAAAATTGCTTCTACATTTGAACAAAGCCATTGCCTATTTGAAGGTATTTTGATAGTTGAAATTTTAACCCTAATTCCAGTGGATGAACCCTAAACTCCAGTAGGTAGCGTTCATTGCTGACCTTTTTTTCGTTTCTTCATTTCCCTGAAATGACAGTCTTACCAGTAAAACAGTCAAGTTACCGGATCAAGTTCAGTCTTGTCACAATAAAGCCTTCCCCTGCATGTTAAACATTACCAAAACATAGTATCAAATTATCATGCCGTGGCGCGAGTTTCACTGTTGAAACACGCGCGTTACTCGATCATTGGCTATTATATATATATATATATATATATATATATATATATATATATATATATATATATATATATATATATATATATATATATATTTCTAAACCGATAGTTGAACTTGCTCCCTCCATTTATTTATTCCTGCTCTAATGTTTTACTTGGTAATGGTGCAGCCACTATCAACCAGCGCAGTAATTCTTAACGTTTTTTTACAATTGCCGCTCCCATTACCAGTGAAAATGTTTCAGTCCACCCCCTTTGTGAGGAGGCCGGAGGAGATTTGGAAGTAATTTTCTTTGATAATTTTGCACTGAATTTGAACTAGTATGCTAAATTACGTTACAAACATTTAACATTTCCTTTTTCTTTTTTTTTGAAAAATATTTATTTTGTCTTAGAATTATTTCTAGGTACGTAAGTCACCATAAATGTTGATTTTCGGTAATTTATTGATACACCCTTCAAAAAATTTATTAAAGTTCTCAAGTTTTTCAAAATGTATAACACTACTTTGGATTAGAAAACTCTAAATTGAATAAAAATGAGTTCGAATTTATGTAACAATAATAATATTACAATATAATATTATTTGAATTATTATTTATTATTCTGTATTGGTAAATATTGTAATACATATATAATATTATTAAAGATTATTACTATTAATGATTGATTATAATAAAAATAACTATTATTAATGAATGTTAGTAATATATATTCCATTATTAATAATTTGGTTAATTTAGTTAATAATTAATTAAATAATTAGATTCAATAATTATTTAATCTAACATTTAATTAATTAAATTAATCTTAAGATTAAATAATTCATTACATTATTCTATCTTCTTTTAATCATCATTAAATACAGACTGAATAATGTAATCTTAGTTTAGTAAAAATGTTTTAATGCACACTTTTTAGTTAAATAAGATTTGATTTTTGCTCTTACCAACACACTTATGGTTGTCTTCATCGAATATGAGGCCTGTTCCATTGCATTTGCAATATGCTTCTTCACGTTCATCGTCATAAAGGCAGAGAACCCTTGAATCGATTCCACAAATCTCGTTGTTGGAGCAAGCCGTTACAATATTGCACAATGTTCCGCCCGTTCCTTTTTTACATTGGCAGATCCCGCCCAAGCATTTTCCTCCACGTGCACAAGGATGAGTTTCATTACAAGTAGCTGGAAAATATAGCAAAAAGAAGATGAGGATAAGAAGCAAGACTCATAAACCCGTTACATGCACAAAAAGCCAAATACTGACGAATGCAAACAGATCAAAAACATATAACACAAAGACTATTTTATACAACATTTTAGTTTTTAAGAAATATTTAAAACGCTTGTTGAAATTTGTGGCCTGCAGTTGTAATGTATGCGTCGTAATGAAAAGCACTGACTGTCACAATAACGAGCCATTTGGATAAACTTTCGTCGATAGCTGTGCTTTTGTTGCGACCACGTGTATTAGAGCTAGGCTGTAACTTTTAGCAGCGGCTCTAAAACTTTCGTAAAAAGTTAAATGTTGTGTAAAATCATCTTTGTTTAATAAATTTGACCTGTTTTGCATCCATCATTTTCAGGCTTAGTTTACTTATTGCGTTTGCGTCGATATGTTTCCAAATGATTTATTCTTCTTATCGTCCCCTCTAACACCCCTTAAAGTTTTGGCCATGAGTTTCGACTCACCCTGTATAACATGAAAGCAATGTGGGTGATTTATGAAGAACTTTTCAAAGTAAAGGGAAAGAATTAAAGTAAACATAGGTTATACTTCGACTAAAAAATAAATGTCAATTTCTAACCATTAAGATAAATTTTATTTTGAATATCTTTTTCTTCCCACCCTACTTTTTTTTTTTCTTTCTAAAGAAAAGGGCTACAACTTCGTTCTGTGGCTAGAAGAATATTTTTAAAGTTGAAATTCTTTTAGAAGAGTAAGACAAAAACAAATATTATAATGCCCGAAGGCATCGGGCAAAATTGAGGACATAAATATGATTTATATACAAATTGTTTGTACTAATTTGTAGTTTTTAGTCCAAATACGTCCTCTTTCGATCTCGAGCCGTGTAGTTGGAGAAACATCATTTCAACAATATTAGGTAAACATGATTTCATAAATGTAAAAAAATATTCTGAAGTCGAGTGTAGAAAGTCTTCAAAAATGGTTAATGTTACAGAAGAGTACGCGGAGAATGCAAATTTAAAATAGGAGAGAAAATAAAAAAAAACTATTAAGATACAAAACGTAACATATACAAACAGTACAAAAACGGAAAATGGAATCCGGAAAAAAAAGTAAGAAAAAAAGACGGCTAATCAAATTTGATTTCGTACTATGAGAATGAACCGCACTATAGTAGCACCGCTTTGAGCATAAAAATGGAAATAAAACATGTGATTTAAGTTTGAGAGCTCTTTTTGCCTTCCGAATGGGGAGTCATGAATAAAGTTTCGTTTAAAGTCAAGATTCATCCAAAATCACGAACTTATTGATCGAGTTTTCACGTTGTTTTGTAATGGGAACAAAGTTTAAAAAGAAAAAACCTTGAGGCCATTTCACGGGGCTGTATCTTCCGCAGTTTAGGATTATCACTTTCAGGGGCGGTGGTCGCGCTGTGAAACCACCAATTGATAATTTTTTTTTCTCTTTTTTTTCCGAATGTTTTGAGTCAAGATCGCTTGAGTCCTCTTCTTTTGAGTTCAATGAACAAAATGAGATGGCAGAATACCAAAAAATTATTTTTTTCGTAGGCTCAATTTCTTGTCCAAATCATCAAATTTTCAATTTTTCGTTCACCCCAAAATTGGAATTTTGTTTCAGATTGTAAAATTTTTAATTAGCGCTGAAAGAGTGATTCATTTTTCTTGATTTTACCTGAGGTACTCAATCATATTGTTCTAAATGATTCAAATTCATTTTTACATGTGTAAACATGTTTTTGTTCTTCCCCAGGTGGGGTGTGTGAACTAATGGGGACACCACCCCCAGCGAAAACAGTTGCCAAAAAAATTTTTTTAACTGAAAAATCTATGTCTAGATGATCAAATAAACCTACTTGTGGTGTTTTTTCTTCATATTTCTCAAAAACTAATGATGTGCCCCTGATAGGAGGAAACGGATAGCTTGCCAAACTTGGAGCAAAAACACATTGAAATGTACGAAACACGCGCATCAAAACTCCCTCGCTCTCTTTCATTTCCCCAACGTAGACGTTTCAGAAAAGAATCGATTTAACTGGCCATTATCACATTTTCCACGGTAAACGTGGTCGGACAGTATTGTCTCAAGAAGACAATATTACGGCCCCACATTGGCCACATCTGAGACGGACACCCCTTCTTGTCTTGTGTCTTTGATTGCAAAAGGCACAGGTCTGTAAATCCCCCCCCCCTCTACAACAAAATCTGTGGCGCCCTTCCTGAGAGGGCTGCAGTGCATATTTGCAACGTTAATAAGTCTTACAGCTAGTTTTTTTTTAATTTTTTTTTCAATTTCTTGAGATGTTGGGTTTCTTAAGGACATGTCCTCCCCCCCTCCCACCCCTGTGGTGAGGGTATGCAGATACGCAGATCCGAGCCTAAATGCAATGCATGACTTAGATCCATATTGCCGTTTACTAAAATACTAAATTAAGGATAAATTAAATACGTTTTCAGTTACCTGAACAGCAATTATGTACATTAAGTAGCTTATCATCACTAATAATGCTATGGAAAAGTCACGTGTGGTGATACATTTTATGTTCGAATTTATCAAAAGAAAAAAACTTCTTCTTCAAAACTGAAATTTGATATTAGCATTGTAGTATTATGTTACACAATGTATGTTACACAATGTGTATTGTGTCACGCATATTACTTAAGATAGAAGATTTATATTTTGCATTAACCTCGTTTAGAGCGTTAAAATAGACGTAAAAATGCAAACAGCATGCAATCATCAATATTGCCGCGTGCAGCTAAAGAGTAGCAATTGCAATTTGGTTTTCCTTCTTTTTCTTTTTTTCTTAATCTTGTCATTTTTTATCAATCGTTAGATGTACTGAACACACTTTGCTTATTGGTTTCCACTGGAAAAAAAAGCGCTAAATACGTCCAATTCCAACATTTTCTTATTGTTAGTACGAAATTCAAAACGCATTTATTCAAAAATCTCACAAGCTCAATTCTGCAGATACTGCCGTTTATCTGCTCATGGCATAATACGATGTTAGAATGTAACCTCTCGATGCTACTGCATGGACTCACTAGTGACATTTTACTACAGAAGTTATACAGTCATTAATTTAAAAAAATGAGAGTTGACTCAAAAAGACCTAAATTGCAGTGTTAGTTAACAATGCTACGTGGACTCGTTAATGACATTTTACCATAAAATTTAGATAGTCATTAATTTAAAAAAAAATAATTGATTATGCTCAACATGACCTAAATTGCATTGTTCGTCAACAATGCTACATGGATTCGTTAGTGGCATTTTACTACAAAAGTTAGACAGTCACTAATTAAACAAATAAGAGTTGGCTCAAAAAGACCTAAATTGCAGTGGTAGTTAACAATGCTACGTGGACTCGTTAATGACATTTTACCATAAAATTTAGATAGTCATTAATTTAAAAAAATAATAATTGATTTGGCTCAAAATGACCTAAATTGCATTGTTAGCCAACAATGCTACATGGACTAGTTAGTGGCATTTTACTACAAAAGTTAGAGTCACTAATTAAAAAAAAAAAGAGTTGGCTCAAAAAGACCTAAATTGCAGTGATAGTTAACAATGCTATATGGACTCGTTCGTGACATTTTACCATAAAAGTTAGATAGTCATTAATTAAAAAAGATAATTGATTTGGCTCAAAATGACCTAAATTGCATTGTTAGTCAACAATGCTACATGGACTCGCTAGAGTCATTTTACTACAAAAGTTATACATTCATAAATTAAAAAAAAAAAGAGTTGGCTCAAAAAGACCTACATTGCATTGTTAGTCAACAATGCTACCTGTACTCATTAGGGACATTTTAAAATAAAATTTAGACAGTCATTAATTTTAAAAAATGATAGAGTATGCTCAAAAGGACCTAAATTGCATTGTTCGTCAACAATGCTACATGGACTCGTTAGTGACATTTTACTACAAAATTTAGACAGTCACTAATTTTTAAAAAATAATAGATTTGGCTCAAAAAGACTTAAATTTCATTGTTAGTCAACTATGCTTCTACATACATTAATCATCAGAATTATTTTTTTGCTTACGTTCGCAGTAATCATCTTTTTGGATAAAACCCTTTTCACATGTACAGTTGATTTCGCCGTTCGTGAATTTACACCCGCTGCTGTCTGGACCGCAATAACAAGCTGAAAAAGAAAGAATTTCATAAATGTTTGCAGACTCGAAATAGAGGTAAGGTTAAATGAGTTTACGTTTAAATTTGAAAAACAAAATTTTTTTACCCATTTTCAAGTAACAAGAAATAAAAGTAAGAGCATCAACTTTGAAACCTATCAGCAAAAGATACAAACTTTTAACGCGTTTACAAAGGAAAGGCAATGAACTCGCTTGATGAATGAAGTTTTTTATTTCGATAATGATCACTTGCATTGCGTTATGTAGCTGACCGATACAGTATAGCTTTGATAAAAGGAAGTCTGACCTTGATATTCTTTGCATTCTATGCTGAGTTTATTGAAACAGGCGTCAATGGCACGTTTAAACAAAGCGTTCATGGTAATGAATTAAGTTTGCTTATTTTCTTAGTACTATTGCGAAGATTTCCATCTCAAAATCGGGCCAAAAACATTTTTTCCCAGTGACTTCCTCAAAAAGAAGTAATTATTCTCAAGGACAGGATTCGTCTTACGAGAGACAAACGGAGACGAGACAGTGTATGTGTAAACTCTTACTTGGAATGATTCGGTATTTTTTTCTCTGCCAAGAGACGTTTAATTTATTAGTGGTGTGAGAATGCTTCCTCTCAGCCGTTTTATTGCTAACTAGCGGTACTCGCACGGCTTTGCGCGCAATAGAAAATTAAAAGGTCATTTGTTTCACCTGTATGTTTATAAATAATGGATGATGAATTTTTCGCCAGTGTTTCCTCGCCCATGGTCGCATATGGTAGTTTGCTCGTCCACGTTATGGTAATTTGCTAGTCCACGTTATGGTAGTTTGTTCGTCAACGTTATGATAATTTGCTCGGTAAAATGTTTTTAAAATTGGAATAGAAAACGAACGAAATCGAATTTTCGAAAAATCGCTTTCAGGTACTCACTCCTATGCTACAAACTAATTTTATGCCAAATTTCATGTAAATCGCCCGAACAGTCTAGACGCTATGCGCGTGACAGAGATCCTGACATCCAGATATCCTGACATAGACTTTCAGCTTTATTATTAGTAAAGAATATAAACGGATTCAATTTGCTGCTCAGTTCAAGTTGATGTCAGACCGCTCAGATAGTACTCTAACAAATTATATATCCCCTTTGAAAATAGTATCGTAAGGCACAAGCACTCAGATCATCGGACGTCATCAAAAACACTCAGATCATCGAACATCATCCAAGAGAACATCTTTAATAACCTACTTGAATAGTTCTGGGCTTAGGGTTACAAAAAGTTTGTTAAACCCAGAGGGATGCAAGAGAGAGGTTATGGGGGTAATGAGCCCCCCTAAACTGCCGACAATATCCTCTGCTTACACGATTTCAGCATCTTTTGAATTCATTGATTTTTTTAAAAGTAAATATTTGAAATACTGCTTCTTTTCATTAATTATGAAATTAATTAGTAACGTTTATACCCTATTAGGAGCCTTACACTTGGCCAATTTGATGATTTTTATTAACACCCTAGGACCCAAGCGGTTTCAGAAGTGTTTCGCTCTTGAAACCGTAGGTTAGTTTATATGGGAGGGGGGATCATTCTTCAGGATTACCCCCTTTAAAATGAGTCTGTATCCGACCCTGGTTAAATCTAAAATGTTTTTTTTTTACCTCAAATCGCTATATTTGTCGTTTTGTACTGAAGCAACCGAATTTGCTTTTTTATCAGCTTTTTACAAAAAAATACAAAAATTTTTCAAAATATTTTTATTTATTAAGAAATTTAACGACGCATTTCAGTTTTTCAGTTTTTAAGATTTGATTTGAAATGGATTAGAGAAAAAAGTTTAGATAGATTGCGAAACAAGGTTCCCATACCTTCACAACGATCCCTGTTTTGACTGAATCCAGCATGGCACTGGCACGTTTTTTCTTTCAGCACTTGATCATAGTTGCATCCATCTGAATACTCTCCACAGTTGCAAGCTATAAGATAAAAACTAAGAAGTCAAGTCATTTATGAATTTTAAAATATGATTGTGGCTGTGAGAAGCAAACGGATGCAAATAGACTTTTATAAAAAACTAGCTGCGTTGCCCGGCTTTGCCCGGTCCATCTTGAAAATAAAAATTGTGTCAAGTGACGTATAATGGTCGAAGATCCACCGTCGTCATTAAAGGGGACTGGGCGACGTTAAATATGCTCGTGGTCTCAATGTCCTCCAAGTGAAGCGATACCTCTGGGGGTGCTAGCACCAGGTAGCTATTAGCTCCTGGTCTAGTTCTAAATTCTCATTAACTGTTCGATCCGGTGATGGTGCTGCCATCTATCGGTATAAAAAATAATGGAGGCAAGGCACTTAGTATGCAGTCCTCTACATAAATACAGTTGTAGTCAGTTGTGACTCGGAATCGAATCGAATCGAAGTGACGTATATTCAACAATCAGGCGTAAAAAATAAATTTAAAAAAATCATGATTTCCTTTCCGAACAATGACGACATATATTAAAATACTTTTAAGAAATTAAATCCAGAAAGATGGATTTAAAATGCGTAACCATAGAGACACAAAATAAAATAAGTTTAAGGAATTAAAATGCGAAAGAAAATGGTTCACAATTTGAATGGAATCGAGATTTCTTAAACTTGATTTTAAAAGGCTTGTAACTTTTTTTCCTTTCGAGATAAAAACTTATTTTTTCGACCATAGGTCGAGTTAGATCTAGAGTAAAAAAGGTCGCTTTTTCCAATGGCGTCAAAAAGAAAGCTGTGGGACAATTCCTTCGCTTTTTATTGATTTATTTAATGAAGAAAGTAGTGACTAAATTTCAGCTAAGCCTAAAAAAATTCGAGCTAAAAACGCAAATAACACTTGCCGTAATAAAGTTAGAGCATTGAAACAAATTGCATAGAACGCGGAAAATTCTTCCCTTTCCAACAATATATAACATTACTATTTGTGAGTAATTTTTCACCCCCATGTTTGGGAATTTGTGAAAATTGGGCCTAAATTGGAATAAAAAATGAACTATTGTTCGAATTTTTTTTGAACTGGTCTGCAAACCTTCTCAGGACTTAATGGAACAAGCTGTGAAAATTTCAGCAAAATCGGCCGGTTAGTTCTCGAGTTTTGGGAGTTCAAACACACAGACGCTTTTTGGAGACTTCATTTTATACTATGTAGAGATTTATAAAACGCGTTTAAAGTTCAGTTCCTAGGTAGACTTTCATGGATTTTTTTTCCAAAACCATGCAGTATAGCAGCACCCACCAGAGCTACTAGTACTATCTCTTGCCCTAAAACAGAGGAGAGGATCTCCTACCATTTGTACTAATCATCTCCATTTTTTTTTTTAAATTTTGACACTTAAATCACTTTGCTTCTCACTGCATCAATGGGGTCGTTTCCAGAATTTTAAAAGTATTTTTTTCTGAAAGAGCATGCTTAAAAATATAGGACCTGATCATTTTTTAAATAATTTAGTTAAGTTTAATATTTTAAAAAATTACTTAAATCGATGCGCTTTCATCGTTTATTGCTTCTGCCGATGACATCACAAATGATGAAACGCCAGTCAATGTTGCTATTCGATTCCGATTCACAACTGACTACAACTGTATTTATTTCGAGGACTGCATACTAAGTGCCTTGCCTCCATTACTTTTTATACCGATAGATGGTAGCACCATCACCGGATCGAACAGTTAATGAGAATTTAGAACTAGACCAGGAGCTAATAGCTACCTGGTGCTAGCACCCCCAGAGGTATCGTTTCACTTGGAGGACATTGAGACCACGAGCATATTTAACGTCGCCCAGTCCCCTTTAATGACGACGGTGGATCTTCGACCATCGAGGTTCGAACTCAGGACCCTCCGGCCCCGAATCCGACACTCTACCGATCGGGCTACCACGGGCCCAATGTTGCTATTTACAGAGCAAAATATTTAATTCGCATCTTTACTCACGCGTATTGGCAACGATAGGGTTGATAGCAACCGTAGAGCGCAATATTTGATTCGTTTCTTGACTATCATAACGTGGAAACATGGTAGAAAGATGAGCCACAAATAGCATCATTTGTGACGTCATAAAGACCATGCCTTGTTTTCAAAATCGGACATTTTAAAATATTATTTAAAAAATAACTGTTTTGAAAGTGAAAGTATGTTCTGGGTCCATGTTATTTTTTTTTACTCATTCTATCAATCTCAGTGACTAAAAGTAGTACTTTTGACTGAAGGAAACAACCCCATTAAAAAAAATTCGATTTTCCCCCCACAATCCCACAAAAATTTAGCAGGAAGCTATGTATGGACAGCCAAAAGCCAAATACTTGACCATTGATTACTTTTTCCTAATAATGCATTGTTAACTTTATAAACCTAGCATTTCAGGTATAGGCATTTATGATCAACTGTCCTAAGCTATCGTTTAGCCGGTTTCTCGATACCATGCCAATACTGGTATCTATTTATTTTTAGTATGGAGATTGTCATAATCATTATAAAAAGTAGTTGTGATGTGGATAATAACTGTCTTGTTGAATGAAACTAAAGCCTGTGTTCCGTAAAGCCTTCAGCTTCAGCACGGCATATATTTCACTTTACCCTACTGCAATACAGACTCTACTCGAACTCATAAATAAAAGTTAGGGGAAAATATAGTTTCAAACTTTCAATATCGTAATTCTGCACCTTTTTTGACCATTTTCATAAATCGGAAGTATGCAACTATTCCTTTCCGTTGAGAAAGTAGATGTCTTGTAGGTTATTAGGGGAAACGCAGTGTATATATCAATTTCTCGGAGTAGGAAAATATAAATATTTCTTTTGTAAAGCAAGGTTTAATTTCTTTTCTTTTATGAAGTTACGAAGAAATTACATGCAATTACTCAATTCTTTGGCATTATAATGTACGGTATATTAATAATCCTCATATAAATAATAGCCGATGATCGAGTAACCCGTGTTTCAACAATGAAACTCGTGTCACGGCGTGATTAATTGATAATATGTTTTGGTAATGTTTAGCATAAAGGGAAAGGCTTTATTGTGACAAGGCTGCACTCGATCCAGAAACTTAACAGTTTTACTGATAAGACTGGGTCATTTCAGGGGAATGAAGAAAAGAAAAAATGGTCAACAACGAACGCAACCTACTGGAGTGTAGGGTTCATCTACTGGAGTTTGGGTTAAAGCTTCAACTATCAAAATATCACCAAACAGGCAATGGCTTTATTCAAATGTGGAAGCAATTTTCACCCGTCATACCTTGACGGGCGACTTTCTAGTATAACTTATTAAAAGCTGTTGTTGTTGCAAATCTCCGGTGTTTAGCAGCGCTAAACCAGGTCTATGAAATTCGTCACTCTCAAAAAATCCAACACCACCATTGGATCCGCCAAAAGATCACACCTTGAAAGTCCCAGACAATTCAGTATATGTTCGGGGGTGGCCTGATGGTCGGCACACTTCACACAGGTTGGAAAAGTCTTTTTTCCATTGCAATAAGTCAATGATTTTAGATGTCCACCAAATGAGCCTAGTGATGGTCGTCTGATCTCGCCTACCACACTTGAGAGATAATGCACCTCCCGGGCACTTCGCCTGATACCAATTATGGGTAGGAGGGACAGTCCAGGAGGACTTTGCATCTCTTTTAGCCTTAGAAAATAGCTCCAAGTAAGTCTAAGAATCAGGTGTATATAATGGCTCACCAGTCCTTTTTTTAGCCAAGAAATCGGCCATCTCGTTACCGTGAACATCAACGTGAGATGGAATCCACTGAAAATGCACCTCTCGAAAAGAGGAAATATGCTCCAGTTTGTTATTAAAACCTAAAACTAAAATAATTTACTACCTGATTATATCAACTTCTATAACAAAGTACGAGATATGGTAAAAAACCAATGCAAATAAAGCATAAATTCTCATGAAAATACAGCAAATAGCTATTTACAGGTTACAATGGATTAGCTTCATCAGTGCAAAAGATTCACCTCACAACTAAATAGTCGGAAGAGAACTGAACTTCACCATGTGGACGCCGGTATTTATATTAAATTGATCAACCAATAGGAATTCAAGACAAGAGTATACAACCAAGCGATTGCAAGTCAACTCCGACATTCCGAGGAGTGCAGTAAAGGGGAAAAACAACCAATCAGAAGCCAAGAAACACTGATGAGATTTTCGCATTGATGAAGAGGCTCCATTTTATCCTTGAATTTATATGCTGTATTTTCGTGAGGATATGTACTTTATTTAAGTTGGATTTTCACTTTAACCACATTGTAGCACATAACCTATTTGATCACTTTTTATTTAGAATAAGAGATAGTCAAAAAATATTAAACGCATTTATGACGTACGGATTAAATTATATAAATAAGCAGTAGCACTTCTGCCTCTTAGTACTTACAAAATATATGTGTACTGTTTGATCGCGGATTGTATGTAATTTGGCAATTTTCCAAGTAAAGACTATTCCATCTGAATGAAATTAGCAGGGGAGAAGGAAAATAACGATGGGATTTTGATGCAATTATATATAATGTCACCAGTGCCTTATTCATTTATTGCATTCCGTAAAAAAATAAGGAAAAACAGAAATAGTTACCATGGAAAAAACAAAAATAAAAGAAAATATTTTTATTTCGTTCAGGAACGTAAAAGCAAAATGGTAAGGTCAAAACTTTGTTGTGGATAAATAAATCAATTTTTGCCGTCAGAATAAAGATCGAATGTAGTTTGGATTTAAAAAAAAAACGTTTCTGAAAGCAAATTTTCATTTTTACAAAACTAAGGCTAAATAATGGAGAGGCAAAAGTGCACATCTGAAACAAACCAACTGACACCCCTATAAACTAATAGATACGTCCATTTCCGCCTATAAACCGGATATTAGCCTTTTCATGTAATCGTTGGTCAGACAGTATATACTATATACATATAATCCCGAATATACATTTCTTTAAGATGTTGTACGTTCTAGTTCATTTATATATGTACATATAAAACACACTCACCATAGCAATAATTATCCTTGTAATAGGCGCCATCGTCACAATTGCAAAATGGATTTCCCTCAAAGAGCTTACAATCATAGGATAAAGGTCCGCAGTCACAATCTGAGGGAAAATTATACAATTTTTACTTTACGGTGGATAAACTCTTAATAATATCAGTACACCCAAACCTGTTTTTATGCAGTGGATAAGGACCGCACAAAAAAAAAAAAAAAAAAAAAAAATCGCATAAAAAAAAAAAATTGTTTGAAACTTCACAAGTAGCTTCAAAAAGTTGTTTCCGCAAAATAATTATTTTTTTTAATGAGGTGGATAGGAACCGCATAAAAAAATTCTCATATAGAAAATAACCACAAAATTGTAATCTTTGAATAAAATTAAAACAAACCAAGTGATGATAATTTTTGCCAAGTAGTCGGATAAAATTTCCCGAATAAAGAAATTTTTGGAAGATGACAGTGACTTCCCATCGGAGTGCCTTATCGTCACTTGAAGATACTACCTCGCACTCGTTTTAAAAATTATTTGGTCAATTAAATCTCCCAATCTGGTTGAAATTTAAAAGTACCGCAAAAAAAAAAAAAAAAAAAAAAACTGTAACCCACTTCTCCCAATCAACTTAAATTTGAATTCTGAAACTTTGAATTAAAATTATGTTTTTTGCAATCACAAATTGCAACAAGACAATACTCATTGGAGTCATTGTTTCTGGAAACGCTCACCCCCCCCCCCCCCCAAGCATATCCCTCCTCCTGGAAGGCTACGTGTGTATAGTAAAATAAGACAAACAACGTTAGAAAAAGCACAAATTTGCCAAAAGGTATTTATTTATCTTACGTGTGTATAGTTGAATGTGTGTGTGTATGCTTTGTGTGTGCACGTAGGGGTGTGTATGTGTGTAAAGGCGTGTGCGAGTGTGTATGCGTATGAGCCTGTGTAGGAGATGGACGCCCGCCGCTGCCCAAAAGAAGTGGATTACGGGGGACAGTGCTCAGGCCAGAGCAGCCACGCCGGGGGTCGGTGGTGCTGCAGACGACCCTGGTTCAAGCTGAAAAAGGAACCACAACATCAAGGATGGTCAAGTGAAAACAATAAGCAATCATGATTGCTCAAAAAAAAAAAAAAAAAAAAAGTATGAAAAAAGACCGCATAAAAACAGGTTTGGGTGTATTACTTTCTTCTATTAGTATGCTTTTAAACTCTGCAAAATGTTTCATCTTTATTATAGAAACTTTCCCCAACGAAACTTATTCATAATTTAATGATATTACATATTTCATCCTACAATCAAACAATAATACACTGATATTAATTATACAATCTGTGATTGCAATAAAATTTAAAAGCATCCTTTATAAACAGTTTCTCAACACACATGAATTCACTTTTCTCCTATGTTGCAACAAGCATGATAGAAAATTTGTGTCTTTAATGAAACAGCTTCTCTTTAAGGCACGATAGGGAAAAGCGGGCACACGAGGGTAAAGTGCGGGTACACTGAAAAACTCTGATTTTCTTTCTTTTAATGAAGATATTTTGTTAATTATTTGTTGGGAAAAATATATATACATTGAGATAATAGCAAATAATTCATTTCAGTTTGAGAAACTGGAATCAAAATAAGTGTTAACGTATTAGTTGTTTATGCTTATTCTGCCGTGTGCAGGTAAAGGGCAGTATCTGCAAATTTTTCGCTTAGCATTTTTGTCATCTATTGTGTGTTATCTTTATTGTACAAGCTCGCTTATTTGGTTTCGGCTGAAAAAAAGGCGCGAAAAAAGCGTCTAAGTTCAACATTTCCCTATTGTTAGTATTGATTCGAAAATGCATTTCTTCAAATATCTCGAAAACCCATTTCTGCAGATACTGCTGTTTACCTGCACACGGCAGTACTGCATATGGTATGTAAGAGTAAGTTGCTAATAGACTCTAAAATCACTGTTAATTGGAAAAACTATTAATTTTTCGAGGAAATCATAACGTATTGCAATAATTAAGAAATCTAAATAAACAGCAAATACAAGAACATAGAAAACGATTTTTTCGACGCATAAATTGAAGACTGAAACTGGAAAACGCATTAAGTGCAAAAAATGAGTTTTTTTCTTTATTTTATTCGCCAAAATGAAGTAAATGCCAAGTTATGTGCCTATCCCCTCTAAATGTAATTAAAATAACGTTTTTAGGGTCCGCCAGTCGAGTAAAAGTAGCACCCGTGCGGTGGATAGCGCAGTAAGTGTTATTGAAGGTGATTGAAGGTTACCTACTTGGTTGGCGAAGTCCATAATGCTAAAAAGTGGAAAACGCAGCATGTGCCACAATTCGCCTGGAATTTTATTTTTGATAGACTAAAATTTTGGAATTGGCACTTTCCGCGTTTTCCATTTTCAGCCTTCAATTATTTGCTCTTATCTTCCCGTTTTCAAAATATGAGATGTAAAAGTCCGCAAAAAAAAAGCTGGGGGAAAAAAGAGCAAAAAAGAGCCCAAAGTGACCGTCAATCAGGGGTACCCCCCCCCCCAATTCAATGGCGCAAATCCCCCCCCCCCCGAAAAAAAAGTTCTCAACCCTCTTTCCCTTTTTCTTTCTTTCTTTTTTTTATTTATTTATCTTTTAGTTTTTTTTTTAAATTTAATTTATATTCTAAATATTTTTTATGAATTATTTTTTTTAATTTGTTTTTTTTTTTTATTTATATTATTTTAAAAGAAAAGTTGTGTGCTATGCCAAAAGCATATACACATTGCACACACAAACTAAATAAGTGAATAAATTAAAATGTAAACAGAATAAAAATAAATAAAATAAACAATTTAAATAAAAAATAAATCAATACATAAATTTAGTTTTTTTCCATTAATAAATTTAAACAAATAAATAAATAACTTTTAAAATTTTTAAAATCCCCCCCGAAAATTTTGATGGCAACTTGTGCCATACTCCCCCCCCCCCACCCCTGGCTGTCAAAAAACAAAAGAACACCACTGACAGCATTGGTTACCCAAAATTTATACGTTCAATACGGGCGTTTTAGTTAACTTAAAAAGTTCGACTAGAGTTCGTCTAACGTGAAAAAATCATACATTTCCATTAGTACGAAAAATTAAAGCGCGCAATGAATAGTTACTAAAAAGTTGAAAATTTCTGCAAAATTTCGTTTTAAATTAAAATGAAAAAATAACTATGTATAATTTTTTAAATTGCTTTTTTATGCACTTATGTGAGGCTCGGTACAGTAAGTTTTATTCTCCTTCTTTTGTAATTAATTCTATAAAAAAATTAAAGCTTCTGATATTCACGTTTTAATACAGCGACGAGGTACTTACTAATGCATCTTTTTGTGTTTTCATCGTACTTCTTTTTCTCGCTTTCACATTTGCAATACCCAGTCTGTTTATTCGACTCAAATAAGCAGATGGCGCCATTCCCCACTCCACAGTCAACCTTACGATCTTCACAATCGTCCACAAGTTCACAAAAATCACCGCTGGTTACTCCCAGTGAGCAGCGACAGAATCCAACACCATCGGTTCTAGTGCATTTGGCCGAGTTTCTGCAGTCCTTGTCGCTTTCGCAAGGTGCTGCAAAACATAAGAGGAAGCAGATATATTTTATGTATCTATGAAGTTAAGAACAAAATAGTCGAGGCCAACCTAACCTGGCAGCCTCGTAGTCAGGATCTGAGTAACCTTCCCAATGCTGCCAGGTTAGATTTGCCCCAACAATAGTCTTGATAGCCTAGTTCTGCACATGAGGTATTAAGCTTATCTTTGCGTAGGTTTAGAAAGGTTGGTCGTGTTTAAGTAGGACAAGTGGTCAACCTAAAGCCCCTATATATATATGAGCAGGTGCATCAGCTTAAGATCACCCTTTTTGGATCGGAGCGCGTGTTCGAGTGGTTGTCTTTTCTGGCGAGTAATCGCGTTTGGTGATTGTTCACTGGGAGCGATTATTAACGGCACGTGTATTGTTTATTAAATAAAGTACTATTATTTTCTGCAAATTTGGCGAATCCCGAAACTTGGCTGTGCTAACCCTAGCAGCGCAACAATAAAAAAATCCGATCCAAACTGGCTAAACTTAAGCTGATGCGTCGGACTGTCTATATAGCGGCTCTAGGTCAACCAAGGTGGTTGATCATTTCATGATTATCGACGTCTGCACTGCGGCCATATTCGCTATCAGAATATAACCTCAGTCAGACACTCTAACCTTCGATCGAAGCCTTCTTCAACCAATCAGAAGATTAAATTGGCTGGAGAATACTGCCGTTTGTTACTCGTTTTCTACTCGTTTAATACTCGTTTTTTCTGATTTACGCTATTCTATTGAACACTTTCGGTTATCGCGCGATTATTTGAGCAGACTCACGTGTGAAAACACTTCCTTAGAATTTTCAGCTAAGCTGTTACTTTTTTGTTGGACAAAACTGCCACACGGTTCGGCGTGGTCATATGGTTACTCTGAAAACGACTGGGTAATAAACAGTTGAAGATATTACTAGAATAGTTTCAAGAAAGTCAGGTTAACCTGTGGTTATATTAGAGCACTTCAAGTTAGTTGTATTCCCGGTGAGCATGAGTTAACTAGTTGGCTTATTCAAGCGCTTTCTTTCTTATCTAAGCAATATTTGGGTTGTTTCCCTTTTTTCAAAATTATTTTTTTCTGAAAGAGCATGATCAAAAATATGGGGGAAATTACATTTTTTTTCTCAATTTGAGTTATTTTCACGCTTAAAAATAATCTTAAACGACATTCAGCCGCTGTTTTCATTTTGCTGCTGACGTCACAAGTAAGTAAATCGCTAATGTTACCACAATAAAGTTTCAGGACTCTGCCACACTTCGCTAAATGAATATTTTATTCAAATAACAAATCTCGTTCCACTAATAAATTGCTCACGGTGAAAAAAAATCATTAAAAGGCGATATCTCTTGCCAGAAACGAAAACCACGCTCTCCGATTCAAAATGGCTTTCGTCACTTGTGACCGTCGCACGATGAAACATTTTTATTTAAAAATCAGTCATTAAAAAAAATAAAAATTAAATGTGGGAAAATAAAAGTATTTTCTGGATCCATGTTATTATTATTATTGCTTATTCTGCCAATTTCAGTAAAAGTAGAACTTTTGACTGAAGGACACAACCTCCATTTGTTGAAATGCTAGATGGTGATATTTTAGTTTCGGAAAAAACATCAAGTCATGCTCGATTCACTGCCTGGCATGAATTTTAAATCCAATTATTTGTTCAACGCAAAATGTAGTTTGTAATACTTTATGTATTAAAGAAAAATTGCGTTATGTTCCATTTTTCAAAAAATTTTTTTTTCTGAAAGAGCAAAGTCGAAAACCTGTGAGAAACTTTTTTTTTCTCAATTTTAACTTATTTTCTCTTTAAAAAAATCCTTCAAAGTCGTTGTTTTTATTTTTGCTGCTGACGTAGCAAGTGCGCAAGTCGGTAGGATTACATGCAAAAAAAAATCAGGACATTGCCCAACTTCACCAAATGAATATTTCAGTTTGTCTGACAATTCGCGTCACGGAGAAAAATGACCAAAAGACGATGTCTTGACAGAAAATACAACTTCACTCTCCGATTCAAGATGGTCTTCGTTTGGGACCTCACACGATGAAACATTTTGGTTTATAAATCCGAAATTTTGAAAAAAATAATAAAAAATTAAATGTTTGGAAAATAAAATTATGTTCTGGTTCCATGTTATTGCTCCCCCCCCCCCCCCACTTATTCTATCAGTTTCATTGAATAAAAGTAGCAAATTTCACTGAAGAAAACAACCCTATTGAAAGCAAACTGTTTGAATTTTATATTTAGTACCATGTAAATCAATAATGTAAAAAAAGTAGATCGAATAAAATTGTTTTTTTAGCAATTCTTGAGATACTTTCAATAATTTTGCAGGTTTTAAAAGAAAACAATGCAAAAACGTTTTCCAAAAACTAAAAGAGAGACAGTTTTAGATTACTTTCTTCTTCCACTCACCTCGACATTTCTTCGCAACTTTGTCGAATCGTTTCAGTCCATCCTTGCAGACGCAAGTAACATCTTCGCCTTTGTCATTATACTCGCATCTGACGTCACTTCCATTTCCACACATTTTGTCACATTCGTCCACGTGTTCACAAAAATCGCCAGAAAAACCCTTATTGCAAAGACAGAAACGGTTCTGGGCTGTAGAGTCTAAAACACAGCTTCCATATTTGCACAGGTTGTTAACTTCGTCACATGTATCTAAAACAACAAAGAGAGGATGAAAACACAACGTTTCGATACCGGAATAAAAAAAATTGAAAAACAATGGCTCTTAGAAGTGCTTCTCTGACTGGTATAAGAAGGCAAGTACAAGTTCTCAAAAAATAAAAGAATTTTGAAAAAAATGGACATGTTAACATTGAAACGAGGATGAATATATTATATATATATATCAATAAAACAACAAACAGACAAGGTTACAACAAAGATAAATGACAAAGATGAAGCCAGAACTCTTCAGCAGTGGAAATTTCATCCTTTGTGCATTCCTTTGGGCTTATGGTTTATGGTTTTCTAATTTTATCTTCTTTAATATGTTTTCAATATATGTATCACAACTATTAAAAAGATAAAAACTGAATCAAATTTTCATAAGATGCTGCTGCAAAGTAAATTGAAATCGTATCCCTAGTTTCTTTTTGCCGAAGATGTGGAAATTCAAGAGCAAAAGGCTACGCCATTCAAAAAACGTTTTAAATTGAATTCATCACTTTAGTGTACTT
Source organism: Uloborus diversus (assembly GCF_026930045.1). NCBI lineage: Eukaryota > Metazoa > Arthropoda > Arachnida > Araneae > Uloboridae > Uloborus > Uloborus diversus. The sequence continues at coordinate 146,569,817 of NC_072738.1, read as the reverse complement.
AAAAAAGAAGAAGAAATATATTACACGTAAGATTATTTAAAAATAACACCACTTCTCACGTTTTGAAATTGACAAATGACACTATTCTTCCTAATCACCCTGGTTTTGTGGCAAATCTCGAATGTACGAAAACAATAAAATTAAGTCTATGATACTTTACACCCTAAAAAAGTCCATAACAAGTCTAGAATAAAGATCTTAATTGGAGAAAACCAAACAATCGGAAATATGGTCGGAAGAGGGAATGGTTCGTACTTTACACGTGCAGGTAGAGCCCCGAATGGTCGAATAAAGTATCGGTACTTCCGCCATCTTAGGGCTAAACGATAATTTCTTCCTATGTCTGCTATGGTGAACTAAGTATCTTCGTATACAGTGGTTTTTTATTAACTCTAGTTAATTCGCAATCAAGAAACATCGCAATCAAGAAGCAAAACACGCTACTTAACCGTGGCAAACATAGAAAGAAAGCATCGTTTAGCCTCAAGATGGCGGACGGGTCGCTACTTTTAAGCTACGATCTAGGAACTTTAGGTGCAGATTGGGAGGATCGTGTTTTCTTTGGAAAATGAGATAGATCTACGGTGACTATATATATATATATATATATATATATATATATATATATATATATATATATATATATATATGTCACATAAGTGACGTTTGCTCTTGCCAGCTACATTGAAGAGAATGCGGAAGATTGAAGAGGGTGCCTTTTTTGACACCACTGATTGGCTTGATCAGTTAGGCGCCGGACTCGTAACTGGAGGGTTAGGAGTTCAATGCCAACCGTTCAAATATTCTCCGTGCTCGTTAATGGTGACTGAGGCACATTCAATATGTTCGTGGTCACAAATTCTTCAATGTGCAACGATACTTCTGGGGGTCTGGATCAGGCATTGTTTGGTTGTAGGTTGAGATCAAAAAATTAGACCTTTTTTCAGGTTTGCATTGTTGTTGTTGTCGTATCTAAAGACAACAGAGTGCGAAAAGTTTAGATGCCTCCAAAAGTCTTGTTAACAAAATCTGGTAGTTCTGGAGCCCGATGGCTGTACAAGATTTCAATTGGTGGTGTTCCAAGTTGGAGGAGGGAGCGAATAACGGCCTGACAGTTAAAACATGATCAGGGGTGAGTTGTAAATTGGGACAGTGCTTTGTCCAGCCTAGCTATTGTAGAAGAGAGGTTTCTTGAGCAGTGAAGGTCGGAGTTTGTTGCCTTGCTGAAAAGCTGATCGTAGATCCTTCGCCTGGCAACAGCATTCACGTCTGTGAAGGTGGCTGTTAGAGGTTGCTCTTGGTCACGTGCTTCCTTCGCAAGGGCATCTGCACACTCATTTCCCTCGATTCCGACATGAGCGGGAATCCACAAGTTATCTTGAGTGAGTGGAGAAGAAAATTAATTTCTTGCATCAGTCTTGTCGCACCGTTACGTATGGCTTCGAGTGCTGATTTTGAGTCGGAAAAGTTCACAATTTCTTCCATTTGGTCTTTAGGCGTAGGGGAAGAGAGATAATAAGAAAGAATCACTCTCTTTATAGCAATGAGTTCGCTGGTGAAGTTTGAGGCGATTTGGCCAGTGGGTAGTTTAAGTACGACGTTATTTCCTGAGAGATAAATGATGGAGATGCCTGCGCCACTTCTATTACAGTCAATATCAGAGGAACCATCTGTGTAATTTAATACACTGTTTTCTTTGGCGAGGTTCCCATTCAATTGATCAATTGCAAATATACGTAGTTTCTTATATACTATGTACTTAGCTTTCAGTTTATTAAGTACACAATTCTGGATAGATTTTCACTGAAAAGCAAAATCTATAATAGGACTATCTATAATATTTTAAATCAATACTTCTGTGGGTGTGGGGAGGGCGGATTTTGTTCTGCGGGTTTTGGCTCAGGGGTTGCTCGGCTTATGGTCTTAATAATAATAATAATAATAATAATAATAAAACAGTCATTTCTTCAGCTTCTCATCCAAACGGTTAAGCCACGTGAAGTGGTAGATATGGCGTAACCTGCAGCGTGATGTAATGTAATGACAAGACTGCAGCACTATTGGAGTGGTAAACAATGTACTCTTCAGACATTTTCGAATTCAAAGAGAATTCCTGGGAAGTCAGAAAATTAGTGATATCTAAACACTCACTAGCTCCTGTTTTCCTAACTACAAATGAAAAACTAATGCAGCGTACTAAAAAGTCAAGCAGAAACTTAAATCTATTTCACCAGTCCTTAAGAAGCTTAAACGGACAAACGTAAAATTATGTGGGTCGTCCGTTAAGAAGTATAGCATAAGAAATCCTCGCCATACTTTACAATCCGTTTTCATTTGAACTCATTAGCAGACGAACACTTTTTAACTTGCAGAAATGTTTTTGTTCTGAAAAAAATTCCAAATTTATTTGCCACTGGGAGGCTATATCGTCCTCTACTCGCTGTTACTTATTAACTCTTAGAAACTGCTAACAAATCCATTCGGTTCGCCTCACAGTACGATTTATTCTCTCTCCCTCACCACATACTTACTATACATCAATATAAAGGGCACGTCCGTGTTTCTGTGTATATGCCGGAAGTCAAGGGTTCGACTCCCATCAATGCCCTGAGTGTTACTTCCTTCTCTTTTTGCTGTAAATGTTTCCTGTGTTTTCGGGAAGCAAAATCACTTTTACTGAGACCCCTATGTATGTGAAGCTGATTAGCTTCTATATAAATAAAGAAAAATAAACAAAAACCACCGAATTAGTCTATACTTGCTTGTAACTTAAGTTGACAGTGACCTCAAGACGCGCGGAAGAGAAACCGAGTTAAAAAGATAAAACGTCACACTTACTAGTTACCTACCCAACTTGCTTCGCGAATAAGAGGAGATCGCCACCTGTCTATGAGCTGGTATTGGCTGACGCGTTTGACTCAAACGAATGTAATGTTCGGCACTGCGTCGCTCGTAAACTTGAAAATATTTAACGATTGACAGAAATTATGACAAAAAGAAAATACAAACGTTACATATGTGCGTGGGTTTAACTACTTAATCTGATTTCTGAATTGCAGAGTAGAATTTCACCCGAATATAGGACAAGGCGCGAGGAACTATTTCCTTCGCCAGGTCTCAGCTTATTTCTCTATTGTCAAGTAATGATTTTATTTAAAAAATGCCAAATTATTCCGTAAAATATTTGTAAAACAGTGCAACTCTAGTATTATTTTCAACCTTTTTCTGTAACAAACTACAGCATTTGATCTAGTTGTGCCGTTAGTGGAAATTTTTAACGTCGATTGCGAAATTCAACCTATTTTTTTAGATTTTTATAATATAATAAGACAATTGAAGCCCAGTGGCTCAGCTGTAGCACTTCGTGCTCCTACTAGAGATGAGTTCGGGTTCATTTTTGGAAGCCCGAAAATTTTTTAAACCGAGCCTTCCCGAGCCCAGGAATATTGTCTAGTGTTAAAATTCGAGCGCGCCCAAGCCCGAGTCAAAAACTCTCAAAACCAAACCCACTAGAGTCTGCATGGTTCTGCTATTTTAAGTCAACCAAAAATGGGTTCTTATATTTTAACAGCGATTGGTTCAAAACACCTTTTATAAATGTGTCTGATAATAAAGATCATTTTATTAAAACTTTTCTCAAAATGCTCTATTTCAGATGAATTAGTATATTATTTCTTGTAATGGTAATCGCAAACAAACATGTTACAAAAAACTGTTAACTAATTGTTGTGTTATTTTTTTAAAAATTTTCATGTGAAGCAAATAACAATTCAAAAATATCTTTCCTTTTTTTTTTTTTTGAAAAAAATAATAGTATATGTTTATTGCCCCAAAAAGAAATTTAAATATTGAATATTTTTTATCCCATGGTTTAAGTTTTATGCATTTTTACCCTAGAGCAAAGTAAAATTAAAAAAAAGAATCTATTTTCAATCGAAAAAGCATTTGTATGGAACCTATCAAGAACCCGAAACCTATATCAAGTTCTAGAGTCCGAGCCCACTTCGGGCCCGGGCTGAACCCGTCTCATCTCTAGCTCCTACGCTACAGGTCCGGGTTCTATTCTCGGGTTGGCTATGGTTGACTCAGCCTTTCATCCCTTCATTGGGTCAATAAAACGAGTACCAAGCGAACTTGGGAACCAAACACTGGGGGGTTCCGCGTTAGGCTAACCACCTAACCGGAACATCTGCCTTGCACCTCAGTGCAGTACGCTTTGGCTCTCACGGGCTGTCATGCCGCAGAGTTTGATTCAAAAAGAATTACCTACAAAGTAGTTCGGATACCAAAATTGAGTGTTAATTACCTCTGCATTGACGTATACTATAATCAAACTCTTTTTCTCCTTCATTGCAAATGCACATAATGAGTTTTGAAGCATCGTCGAGAACGCATTCGACGTTTTTGTCATCTCCACAATGCGATGGAACCACATCACTCCCTATACAGGCTTCAATAACTTCACAAAGATCCCCGCTAAAGCCTTTTTCGCACTGGCAGAAATTCCCTTCTTCTGTCCTCACACATTTTCCCTCGTTGACGCATAAAGTCTCAATTTCGTCACAGGTAACTGAAAATGAAAAAAATTATCGAGTCGATTAAAATGGGGTGGTTTCCTTCAGTCAAAAGTTCTTCTTTTAGTCATTGAAATGGATAATATGAGCAAAATAATAATAATAATAATAATAACATGGATGAAGAAAATACTTGTATTTTCCCAACAGTTTTTTTTTTTTAAATTAATTTTTTTAAATGTCCGACTTTTCAAACAAGGCGTGGTCTTGATGACTTCACAAATGATGCTCTTTGGCGCATCTTTCTACCACGTTTCCACGTTATGATAATCAAGCAGCGAATTAAAATTGCGCTCTACGCTTGCTACCAACCATATCGTTGCCAATACACGTGAGTAAAGATGCGAATTAAATATTTTGCTCTGTGAATGGCCATTTCATCATTTGTGATGTCATCGGCAAGAAATGTAAACAATAAAAACATACCGATTTAAGTTTTTTTTTTTATTAAACTTAAACAAATTATTTAAAAAATGGTCAGACCCTATATTTTTAAGCATGCTTTTTCAGAAAAAATACTTTTAAAATTTTGGAAACGACCCCATTTTATCTAATACTAGCCGCCTGCGGCGACCAGCTGGTTCGCCTTCTTACGCCAGTCGCCTTTCTGTGCAAGCAGCCACCTACGGCGGCTGTTTGGCTAACTTGTCATTTACCTTTTTACTTCAAGTTTGCCGCCTTCGGCTGCTGTTTAAACAAATTTTTCTGCAGCATTAATCAATCCATCTCTATCTTTTTTTGTGCCATTCACATTTTTACGCCATCTACCTTTACGATCTATCTCTAAATTTTCTTATGCATCTCTATTTATTTTAACCTCCCCGTCCATTTCCTAATAAAAACGAAGATCACTCAAAAAAACCACTTTTTTTGATTTAAGTAGAGCAAAAAAAAAAAAAAAAAGCTCAAATTCCCCGTAGTGTGCAATAAGTGGAGTTTGACAAAGAAAAAAAAATCTCGCTGTTTTTATTGAATTAAATACGCACAACTATGAAATGTAACGTAATATCGAAACAGCAAAACGTCCAGCTTGGGGGGGGGGGGAGGGGGAGGGGAGATGGAAAATGAAATATATGCATTCCCTAAATTAAACCAAAAAAAAAAAGGAAAGAAAAAAAGCAAGCGCTGCCGGAAAAACACGTGGTCATCACGTCATAATATGTAGAAGTAAGCTATATAGTAAAAAAAAAAAAAAAAAGATTAACTTTGTTTGCGATTAAGATTACATCGTAAATATCGAATCGAAATCCAAGTAGTGACGTCAGAGGCATAGAAGATTGAAGAATGCTTTTTTCGACCGATGCGTAGAAAGATATGATGTGTTCAGCATTAAAAAAATTGTAAAAAAAAACTATTGCGTATTTTTAAGAACTTTTTTCTTCTGAAGAGAGCGCAATGTTCTTACTATTGCCAACTTAAATTTTAGAAATGAGGCTTTGATACTTCTCGCAGGATGATATTAGAAAAATATAAAACCCAGAAAAAAATGCAAATTGAAGATTTTTTCAAAAATTCTTAAAAAATACAAAAATTGCTCTATCTTCAAAATTTTTTCATTCATCATATTTGAAATTAAATTTCCTACACTATAATACAAAAAATATTCGTGTGGTGCAATTGGTTCGGGGTCTGTGAGGTAAAAAGTGCAAAAAAACACATAAAACATTAAATAACTTTTTTCTAATTAAAATATCAAAAATCGAAGCCCGAGGTGCACATCTTCGGCAAAAGCAGCACCTGTATACCAAATTTCATCTTTCTAGGCCTTACCGTTTTCCCGGGAAGCGCGCCACACACACACACACACACAAACATCTTATTTTATTATATGTATAGATTGTGGTCTCGCTCAATTCTGAAACTTTTTTTACGGTAGAATACAAAAAGACGCTCGTAGAATAAGTTGTACAAAATTAATAATTGAAATTTTGCACTTCCGAACTTAATGTATTTATTACGAAAAGGTTTGCTGATTTGGCCGGCCTATTTTTATCTTTGTTTCTTTCAATATAAAAAATAAATAAATATTAGCTGCGTCGCCCGGTTTTGCACGGTCTACCTCGAAAGAAAACGTTGTGTCGAGTGACGCGGGTTCAACCATCAGGTTGAAACAAAAAAATAATAAAATAAAATCTGTAAGATTTTGCACCAGATTCCGGAAAAATAACCAAAAAGGAAATACGTATCTTAAATCTCCCGATTACAGGAAAAGCCTCAAAACAAAAGTCAGAATTTTATTTGTTTATATTTGAGAAAACAAATGACAGCTCTTTCATTTAATGATTTTCTTCACCGCTACAAATTTTAATAAAAGCATTGTTACGGAAAGTTGAGATGAAGCACTGAATAACAATTTGAATGGAGGAAAACCTTCGAAAAATAGGGATTTTATGTCAATCTAAGTATTATAATTAACAGTTTTAATTGATATCTCCGCTAATTATTATCGGAGGATTATGTTAAATAGCCAAACATAAATACGGGAAAATGATAAATCTATCGATACCTGGTTCATTGGTCAGTTCACTGGAGCTCGGAAGAAGTAACTCGAACATAGATACATGCATAGATACATAGGTAGATACATAAGTTCAGTTGTTGATTATATAAGATTTTTAACTCATGCTCTAAGCGTAGGCATTAAAATATAATATTCGTATTATGTAACTGATGTCTCCAACTTAATGGGGGGAGGGGTGACTTAAATTTGAAGATTCTACTGTAAACATTAGGGCTGATCAAAACCACGATCAAAATTGACCATTTTCACTTCCTTTTACATAGTAAAGGAAATAATCCTAAAAATATTTTCACTCAAATTGAAAATGAACAGCACTTGGGAATAAATTTCAATTTTACTCATCCCGAATGAACTTAAGTACTTTTTCCCACCCGTCCACATGTGAAAATTTACCTCAGAACGGATGAAAACCAAAATATTTATTTTAAACATCTATGTATACGTATTACTATATTCAAACAGAGAAAAATCTTACAAATAAAACTATGACCATAGACTTAAAAAAAAAATAGAAATTTTCTGCTGGAAAGCCCTTTTGGAAGAATTATTTTTTGTTTTTATCGACGACACTTAGTAGATAAATTTCCATCAAAAAGTTTTTAAAAAATTACAAGAACCTACCTTTCGAATAAATATTTCTTGTTGAAAGTTTATTATTTATTTTCTTGTAGAGATTGGACGCATCTTTTGATAAGAAATTCCACTTGAGATAAAGAATTTTCGAAAAAAAGTTTAAATTACAAAATAAATTTTTGAAATGAAATTTGATAAATACATTTCAAAAATCAGTATAATATAATAGAGCCAATTCTGTAACAAATGCAAAATTTTAATGCATTTATTTTTGTCACTCGGTTTAATGTCATACAAGCAAAAAAACAAAAGAAGAAAAAAAAAGTACATGATCTAAATACACTAAATCTTATAAATAAAAACATATATCATCGTCACAGAGCAACAGTAGAATATCATACCGCTATTCTTGGGATTAGATGTCTTACTGTTGCTCTGAAGTGACGGTATATTGATAAAAAAAAATATGAGTTTAGGTGATATTTTGAATGACATAGGGTAACGGGACCAGTAACAGACATGCTTAAAACATCTCGCTCAGGTTAACTATTTTCTGATCCTTTTAACGTGTTTAGACTTTTAAAACTATTTTTTTCTCATGCAACTACGCTCATCGAACGTTTGACTGATTCTGGATCCTCTGAATTAGTTAATTCTTATTTTATTAACTCAATTTCGAAAAGAGGTTCAACCCCCAGCAACAGACACCGAAAAATCTGATGATACCCAGTAACAGATAGGATGAGGAAATGATGAATATTGAACAGAATTCCCTTTTTCTCTTTAAAATGTGCAAAAAATCTTTATTTTTAGGTCTAAAACCTTATTAAATTCAAATGAACATGAAACACATGCAGATCTCGTGGTATCTGCTCATAACCTTCCACCACTGCCTTGTAAATACCAACTGGCTCATGAAATTCACTCTAATAACACTAAAGATCCTAAATACGGAGATATTGGACAACTTCGGAACAGCGGCCATCTTATGTCCAAAGTTGCTCACTCCCCATAGACCGTAATGCATCTTCTGCCCCAAATATCACTCTACATTGTATCGAATAAATTGGAAGTTAGTTATGATATTGTGAAATGCAATATACAGATCACAAATATCTGTTTGTTTTCTATTTTTATGAAGAAGTTTTCGAGAAAGAAAATTTTCTTTGTAAGCGCTATGACGATAACGAAACGATTGGCGCCGGATTGCCAGACTTGGCGCTCACTCCGTTTAATGAAAATACGAAGAGAAAATAAATCAGTCTGTTCTTTAAAGATTTCATGCCCTATATTCCGTGGGAAAGCTAAAAATTCACACGGCGCAGCATTTCGAGCTGACAACACTTGGACTAAACATGGCGGATATCGGCGCGCCGTTGTCCTATCTCTCCGTATATAGGATCAAAAAATAACACTAAATGGTTGCACCGTATTCATGGATCGCAGCAACATCAGTTTTACCCGCCTAAAATTCTTAATACAGTAAAACCTGTGAAGTTGACCACCTTTGTAAGTTGACCACCTATTTAAGTTGACCACCAAAGTAGTGCACCGGAAGTGGTCAACTTACACAGGTTTCAATGTATTTAAATCGAAACATACTGGATTGTCTGTTACTGCACCCTTGTCTGTCACTGGTACCGTTACACTAAATCACACAAAAGAGAAGCGAGAAAATTCAACTAATTCACATCATCTTAAATCTTCAAGATGCATGAAAATCACAAAACGAGACTTACTCGTGCATTTTTTCGTTTGACTATTGAACTTCTCATTTGGTGGATCACAGAAGCAGTAGGGTTCTCCCTTTGAAGCGTTGAAAGAACAATTCACATTCGCTCCCCCTCCACAGAAATGCACATATTCGTGCCAGACGTCACATTTGGTAATCTTTTCACATAGGTCACCAAAAGTGCCATCCTTGCATTGACAGAAGGACGATTTCCCGTTCTGCGCTTTAGGACAGGTCCCTCCATTTTTGCATGAACCTCCCTCTTCACCACAAGGAACTGGAAGCAATTAGAAACTTTGTTAGACGTATTTCATTTCTTTTAAAGACATCATCTGTTACGTAACACTAGGTGACAATAAATAATTAAAAAACAATGTGTACTTCCTACAGGGATGCCCACCTACTGTCTGTCTATCAGAAGAAAAGCCCCCGCCGAAACGTCTCAGCCTGTCTATTGCTATAGTAACGAGGCGTGTCTCATTTTTCCCCAAGGGAAGCTTAATGTTGAGGTAAAAAGGACGAATTGCAAAATGGCGCCAAGAAACCCGCCTGCTAACCCTTGCAGAAAATGAACGAAGTCCGTTTCTATGGCAGTAGACAGGCTCAAACTTTACGGTGGGAGCTTTTCTCGGGAAAAACAGACAGTGGGGGAGGGGAGGTCATTTCACATTTTTAGGGGGAGGGGGGTTGCGGGGTATTTCTTACTTTTGTGGGGGCTCTTGTTTGAGGGGATGTATTTGAGATATTTAGGGGATGATGCGCCCTTGCTCTTACGGGGGGGGGGATGCACCCCTGCTTCCTATACCAATGCGATCTTTGCAAAAGTTAGATATACTGTTAAAAGTATACAAGAAAATTCTATTTTCATTTAATGATGCAATTGATGATCCAAAATTAAGTTTCGTTATGATTTTCGCAGACGATATCCGACAAACGGTACCAAGCAACATCACAACAAAAAGTTTCCTGGTTTTCAACTTAGTCTTTTTCGTTTAATGTTGTAAATAATTCCACGCAAATGTTGACGTTTACGGTAATACCGCCTAACGCGGATCTATGGGGTACGTGAAGAAGGAGGGTTAAGACTTTCCTAAAGTGACCAAAAATTGCCTAAAACTGCGTTTCGAGAAATTACCGGGTTAGAGTCACAGAATAAATCAGACCCCGGCAAGGAAAAAAAAAACACAGTTCAAAGAAAAAAAACAGAGCTCGAGAAATCAAGGTTTTACTTAATAATAGACTTTAGGGATTTCGTCTCAAATATCACAAAAAATACGCGAAAAAAACATTATAGTGTGATGTTTACTGATTAGTTTTTCCTGTCTAAATTAACAATGCGTATTTGCAACTCAAAAATTTTGCTTCTAAATCATAAAAATTTAACGATCTTTCAGTACTTGTAATACCTTTTTCACGCCAACACGAACAGGCTGTGAGTTTTGTGGCAAGAAAGAGCATTAAATTTTGATTTTTATCAGTAATTTGTACATTTTCCTCAAATTTTGAGCCGTGACACTTTCCTTGATGGGGAGCAATATGCACTTTTAGGATATTTCACGTGATATTTTACGTTGATTAGGATTGGTTGTTTATACGACGTAATTTACTATTTTTAAATTTCAAAGATGGTTGACTTTTCAAACCTCGAATCTATTTGCCTTTTAAAGTAATACAGCATTTAAAGTAACAAATAAATCTGTAAGATAAATAAAAACTTCAATGAAAATGTAATGTACACCATTGCCTATCTCTATTATTTATCGCCTATTTTGCCAAGATACATCGCTAGAGTAACCCAAGCTCATTCACAATTACTGTATCTAAGAAGCGATCACATTGGTGTTACAGAATAAATGGTTAGTTATCTTTGGAGACTATGTGAGTTAAACTTAGATGTTTTTAAATGCATTAGCTTTATGGGTAAGTTTAATTCCTTTGAAAATTTTGACAAAATATGTGATTTTTAAATATTGAAGCAATTTTGGTTATCAATTCTAGCTGAGCAGAATAAGTTTGAATTTTTGTCATGATTTTTCACAGCTATGTACATTGGACGTCTTTCAGCACACAATCGTTTCCACTTAACTAATTGAACTAATTTATTTATAAATTTTGAAAATTGCAAGCATACTGCAAACTTGGAAAACTTTTGCATTTTTTTGTACTAAGACATTAAAAAATGTTAGCGAGGAATATTGAGGAAATTAATCGAATAATTGTATTGAGAAAACAATATTGGTAAAAAAGAATGTATTAAATGCAGACTATTTTGATGACAATAAATGTGGCATACTGTTACAGAACAGAAAGTTCCTCATTGGTAAAAAATTTAATCTTTTCATTAGCAAAAACGTTGTGCCAAAGTAATACAAATATTAGTTGTACTAATCAAAATGAGTCTCAAAGTATAGATGGCACTAATTTATTATGTGTTGTGAATTTCACGTATTATAGACGAATGAAAATGAACCTGAAATGATGAGAAATGAGGAACATAGATACCTACTTTTAATGTTTCCGTTTAAAGGAGAGCGTGGAAACATTGCATTCAAAAGAATTAAGAAAGCTTCAGAGACAATCAATATTTCCGGGACAAGAATATATTCTAAATCTGTGCCATCTTACAAGACTGAAATATTTCTATCTTATGTTGTTTTTTCTTTATTTAGTTTAAAAAAATAGACTTTTTTACAACGATAATTGCCACCTCAAGCTATTATTTGATGCAGTATAACATCAAAGAAAAATCAAAGTATTAAGTGTTCCAAGTTAGGGAGGAGGATCCCTAACGTAGGGACAGTTAAAGGATGTTGATTTTTTTAAGGCACATAGCTACGCATCGATACCTCATCCTGAAGTGAAGTGCTAAGGCTCTCGCTAAAAATAGAACATTTCGTTCAAATAAAAAACATAGGACTAACATGCACCTAAAGGTAAAAGTTCGAAACTGTACCAAGAATGGGCACTTGACCGTTGCGTATTGTTTTGGGTCAATGCTTGAAAGTTGCTTATTTTTTAAAAATCTTTGAAATCATAGACTGTATTCTAAGTTTCATGGAAAAAATAGGCTTGCATTTCCGATGAAATTTAACATAAAAAAATAAGCTTGTATGATTACGTAATCTGTCCAATAAATACGCGAACTCGTGAAATCTCGCGGCAATGAAGCAGATTATAGTCCCGCTAACTGTCGGCAATAGTTGCCTAACACCCAATAAGCTCTCAGTGCTTGGCAGATCGCCTAACAGCGCGTATGTTGCAAGTAATGTTAATTTCTGTTCATATTTTTACTGTTCGTCAAAAATGGAAATTGATTAAATCACGAGAACGAATCGCACGGTTCTCAAGCGTTTAAGAGATGGTGTACGTCGTGTGTGACCATATGTGACTCAAGGCGATCGGATGGATCCTTCACCATGGCAATGCACCAGCATGTTCAGCATTGATTGTTCGATAGTTTCTAGTAAAAAAGTCAGTTATCATCTTTGATCATCCTCCTTATTCACCAGATCTCGCACACTGCGACTTTTACCTATTCCCAAAATGCAAAAATGTAATGAGAGGAATTAGTGGGAAGATTTGGACTCAATAAAGCGAGAAACGACGAAACAACTAAATAGCCTAACTGATGAAGACTTCGAAAGGTGCTTTAAAGAGCGGAAAAGAAGATTTGAAAAGTGTATAGCAACAAATGGAGAGTACTTTGAAAGGGATAAAATCGATGTGGACTAAATGTTGCAAAATAAATTTTTTATGGCCTCATTTTGCGTATTTATTAGACAGACTAAGTTTTTTTTTTTTGAGCAATCAAGATTGCTTATTGCATTCATTTGACCGTCCTTAATGTTGTGGTTCCTTTTTCAGCTTGGGCCAGGACACCAGCACCACCGCTCTCTGCAGGCGCGGCTCCGAGCACTGCTTCCTGGAATCCGTGTCTCCTGGTCGATGGCATTCATGTCCAACACACACGCATGCTCTCACACACACACACACGCCTATATACACACACACACATACGCGCGCACACGCTCATACACAAGCCTTTACACACTTACACATACGTCTATGTGCATACACACAGGTCTACACACACACACGCTCATACACAAGCCTTTACACACACACACAAAACAACACACACGTAACCGCCCAGGAGGAGGGGCAGGCTTGGGGGGACAGGAGCCGTTTCTAGAAACAATAGCCCCCAACGAGTAGGGTCCTGTCGCAACTCGTGATTGCGAAAAACATAATTTGAATTCGAAATTTCAGAATTCAAGTTAATTTTCATTTTTTACATTCAAGTTATCCACTTAAAATAAAGAAAAGCAAAAGGCAGTGAATAATTTTTAGATTGGTCGATTCTTACTGTCACCATTACTTTTTCACTGGGATAGACGAATGCTGTAAAAAACTCACATCTACATTTCTTTGTCTTCTCATCATATATTTGGCCTTCTGGCAGACACAAACAGTAAGCTTTCTGTTCAGCAACACTGTAGTTGCATGAGGCGCCACTATGTTCTCCACAAAGAGCTCTGACGTCCCACCAAGTGTGACAGTGGTCAATTACATGGCAGAGATCTCCCGAAGTTCCGTTCAAACACTCACAGAATTGACCTTCATTTTTATCCACGCATACGCCTCCGTTTTCACACGAGTGATCTTTATGATTGCACGTTTCTGAAACACAAAAATAAAATGGCGTGGTACTGTTTGACCATCGATTACATGGAAAGGCTAATGTCCGGTTTATAGGCGGAAATGGATCTATCTATTAGTTTATAGGGGTGTTAGTTGGTTTGTTACAGATTTGCACTTTTGCCTCTCTATTATTTAGCCTTAGTTTTGTAAAAATGAAAATTTGCTCTCATGAACATTTTTTTAATCTTAAGTATATTTGATTTACATTCTCACGGCAAAAAGTAATTGATTTATTTATTCACAACAAAGTTTTTGAGCTTACCATTTTGCTTTTACGTTCCGGAACGAAATGAAAATATTTTCTTTTCTTTTTGTTGTTTCCATGGTAACTATTTTTGTTTTCCCGTATTTTATTTTAGAGAATGCAATAAATGAATAAGGCACTAGTGACATTATAAAACGCGTGCATCAAAATCCCATCGTTATTTTCTCTTCTCCCCTGCTAGATTCATTCAGATGGAATAGTCTTTCAGATTGCCAAATTACATACAATCCGCGGTCAAACAGTAACAGCGCAAGTTGTACGAGAAACAGTCACATGGTAATAGCCCAGACAACGGAAGGTGATCGAGGACACAAATCCATTTTCAAAGAAGCTTTTTACAGTGATGTTCCAGTCATTCATGCAGCTTGAAACTTGTGCTAAAGAACATTCTTAGCAACTAAGTTCAAAATGTCCATAGATAAATCGGTTGACAGTTCAAAACGTTGTATTTATTTGAGTGGACCTTACATTCAAGAAATATAAGCCTAAAGGCATACTTGCACGCTTATTTAATTCTATCATCAAAAAGTTTTTATTTTTTGATCTCACTGTCTGTGTACAGAAAAATGACTGTACATTTTAAGTCTGTGCACACACATATGATGACGGTCCTATTTTCTTTCGTTCTGCCTTTCTTTAGCTATATTTTTTGTTTAATCGCTATAGCAGCGATAATTAACTGATTTTCAGAAAACTTCACAATTTCTTAAACTGACTTAGCTCAGTTTCATTCACCTTTTCTAAATTCAACTTTTGAATTCGGAAATCCTTAACAGAGATAATGAAGGCAAATATTGATTGGTAAATAACATTGTATGCAGAAATATGTTACAACATGTAAGTACAAAACTAAACCTTTGCCAAAATACTTTGAAAAGTAATACCGATTCTTCTTCTGCTAAATTATAATGTAAAAATGCTTCACACTTTCAGCATCATCTGAATTTATGCTCAGTTTTAACTAGATAAAAATTAATTAATCTCTGTTTTAGACATATGTACGTTTGGTCGCATGCTCTCGCGATTAACACTGTTAGAACGCATTTATTTTTTGAAATTAAACCACTTACATCCTGTATTATGTGTAGTTAAAAGCCTGTAAATTGTGACACAAAATTAAGTACTAAAAACGACAGCCATAGCTCCTTTTTCGCTCGAACTTTCGGTATAGGGAACCTTTCCTCTTCCATCAGACTTTTATCAGCAAAAAAGATCACGTTTTGAAGAATAGTTGAAGGGTACAGAATACGTCGACTATATAGTGTAGAGCGAAAATAACTATTAAATTTTTCAACAACGTCTTTCCAAAGGTAACCATATTTTTAAAAATAATTTAATTGATAAATTAATTTTTTATTCGGTATATCAGAAGCTTGCAGTAATGAATATCGGTCTCAGGAAACAAAGCAAATTTGAGAGTGAAATTGAAGGCTGATTCTGTGAATGTTTGAACAGAACTTCAAGCAACTCTTGACACACTAGTTTCCCGATGCCACACTTATTTTAGACTGTATTTAAAGCATATAATATTTAAAGCTATTTTAGACTGTAGAAACTCTTGAAACTGCAGTGTTACTGATCAACATGCTTACCTTAATTGTCTACCAGATGATTTTGAAGATATTTGCCTATGATCCATGCCTGATTCGAAAATACTTTTGGTGAGAAATAGATAGTTTACCTCACTTTTGTTGGCACTCGGAAAACTACAAAAAAGATTAGCTTATATACTTAACACTTGCGTAATTGAAAACTAAGAAAGATAATAAATTAAATAAATACTTTTTTGTGCAGGAAAATATTCTGTGTATTATTTTTCAACGGTTTTGCTTGTAGGAACGCCATAACTTCCTTAGTATGTCAATCGTCGTAAGTTACTAAGGTATCAATTTAAATATATTTTTCCCCCCCGCTTTCGGCGAAAAACAAACAAACAATACACGTTTGATTGTTTAAAAAAAAAAAAAAGCTAAAAACCCGAATGCATTTGGTGGGTTAAACTACTAATTTCCACTTGCGTTGTTGCTAAGGACAGCCGGATAGCTCAGTCGGTAGAGCCTTAGGTTTTCAAACGAACGGGCAAAAGCCTGAGCCTATGTTCAGGCGGTCTGCTTTGGTAGTATTTTTAAATCAAATACTTTGCGTGAAACACCAAAGGCGTCAAAAATAATTCAACAAGAATGTTCTCCACCTTTTTCATGGTATTTTTATAGACGAACAACAAATTTCAAGCGCAATTGCAACGATTCAGCGAGTAAGATACGGAGCTAATATGCTCAAATTCGCAAGAAACTGTTCGTGCAAATTAACATTGTACTGATATCTTTTAAACAACTAAGCTTCACGAAAAGAACGTGTTTCATCAATGCTTCATTTTAGCAAACCCCCCGTTCACCATCAGTGATGAAGTAGACTCATCCGAAAACGAATGCCAACAATCGTGGGGTGGACTATACCAATTGAAAAATCACTGACCCTGTCCGACTTAGAAAACAACATTGCACGAACATTCTTATTCAAGCACTATACCTTTTCTTCTCTAACGACGTGAAATAAGACTTGCAAAAACTCACTCATGCACGTTTTAGTGACGTCGTTGAATTTCTTATCCCCATCTTTGCAGTCACAAGTTGCTGTTTTGCGGCTGGGATCAAACACGCAAAGTACTTCAGTATCGTTTCCACAAAGTTTCCGAACGTCCTCCGGTGTTTCACACTTGTCAATGTTTTGGCATAAGTCGCCAGAAGTTCCCTCCAAACATTCGCAAAAGCTGCCTTCTGTTGTGGAGACACACTTCCCGTGATTTTCGCACACGAGGTCTTCATCATCGCATTGTACTAGAAAAAGAAATAAATTTTATTTTAAATATAAATAGTTCTCTTGTATTTAATACAGGGGTGATTGTGTTCCGGTATTTTACCGGATTTCCGGTATTTACATCTTGATTTCCGGTATCTTCATCTTTGAAAATACCGGAACCATCCTATATTTTCAGAAAAACCCACTTTTGTAAAATTTAGGTCGATGTTTAATAAAACGCCGAAAGTCCAAATTGAAGACGTTTCGTTTGGTATAAAGCGTAAGCTACCGTCATGTTTTGCAATCTCTATGGTAATTATTGAAGAACAGCTGGGGTGAGAGATGGAATAAAGGCTAGATAAGCAAATGAAGCAAGGAGGGTTACTTGACATTTTCCCCCTTAATATTTTCTTTTCAAGATGTCTAATATCGTTTCTCTGTTGCATATCTTAATATGCAGATGATGTAACTAGGGTTGCCCATTCCCCCCGACTGCGATGGCACCCCTTAATTTTACCAATCCCCCTTTTCCCTCAATAATTGCCACCCACTAATAAAAAGACTTAAATTCTTCTAAATTAATTTCTCCAAAAGTTTCTGTGGTATAATCTGCTTCATGACCCCCCCCCCCTCCCCCTCCCCTCCCGACACAAACACATGAAAATCCTTGCTATAACTATATTATTAGATTAAATTGCTAAAATATTTATTCACCAAGATGGCCTATGGCTTTTCTCTGTTGTAGATGCTTATGTAATAGGCTTTACAGTCCCCCCCCCCCATTTAATATTGAATTTAACGACTTATATATATCGAAATTATCGATATTTGGAGAGCGATATATCGTGGCATTAAAATTCGGATATCACCTAGCCCTATTGCGCAGTGATCATAACACATTCTGCCCCTTTTGCCCCAAACTTATTTAATTCTGAAATATTTATGCACTTTTAGAAAATGAATGTAATAAATGGTTAAGGATTCAGATACAATGGAGGAAAATAAAACATTCTTTGAAAAATTTTTAGAAATGAGAAAAATTAAAATAATTTTCTTCTCTCCATGCACATGGACATATTAAGTCCAATTAAAACTTCGAGTTTTAGCCCCAACAAATAATTATGTATATAAATAATGTGTGCATACACGTAATGTGTATATGTATGCCAATCAAAACAATTTCTCTTCTTGGAAAAAAGTTCAGGTATTTTTTCATGGAGTCACAATCACCCCTGTTTAAATACAAAGCTTGAGAGGGAAAGAAAGATTTTTACAGTCAACTCCCATTTATCTGCGGGTTGAATTTCAAACTTTCAAAACGAAAATATAAGTAAATAAATAAACAAAAATTTCTGTTTTGGTAGTTACTAACTGATTGTACCTAAATGCACACATTTTAACTTAACAAATGCAAAATCTATTTTTGGATACATCTTTTCCTTCCCCCTCCCTCCCTTTCAATGACATTCAACCTTTTAAGAGCATAAAAATCTTACTCTATGTAACCTGATTTTTATATATACAATATTTACTGCTTTAGATCTTACACAGTTTATTGATTTAGATCTACACTACTTATTGCTTGGGATTTAACATCGTTTATTGCTTTCGATCTACACTACTTACTGTTGAGATCTAACACTGTTTATTGAGTGTTAGTTTACATTGATCAAAAGCTCGACTTTATTAAAGGTCTAATCAGAGAAAATCCTTACAGAGGGACATTTTTGACCTACTCTAATGGGTAATTGGAAAGTAGGGTGGTTCGAAAAAAATCGATTTCTTTATTTCGGATTCACGTTACCTCTAAAAAGTTGTAGTTTAGTATCAATTGGGGAAATATAATAAAAAAGATCTTAGTTGACATCTTCAATTCGCGCATGAGGCTGAACATTTGAAAAAAATGTGTTAAAAAGTGCAATTTTTAGAAAATAATAAAATTAGCTTGTGCGTAATTTTTCATAATACAACAGCCATAAATTGTCAGTATAAAGCGTAGTTTGAGCCTAAGAAATATTTTATAGCTTTTACATAAGATCTTTAGTTCGCGCAAACGCCTTCGATTGGGCAGGCGATTTTAGCCCAATTCAAGGCGTATGCGCAAACGAAAGATCTTATGTAAAAGCTATCTCATCAAAGGCAACCCTGTTGAAAAAATTTCCCCGCCAAGAAAACCTTGAACTTTTCCGCACAAAAAAGAAAACCTGCATCCTAAACCCAAAAACCCTCAGCCATAAAAAGTTATGATATCTAGTTTGCTCGCCAAGTATCTGCCAAACTATCATCCTCCCTCTTCTCCTTTTTCATCACAGCTACTTCCATTAGAACCTCCTCCCACCTTCAACTCCTCAGAAACATGGATAGATATTTTAAATTGTTTATCTTGTTTGGCGGGAAGTTTTTTGCTCACCAAGAACCACTTCACTTTGAAAAGCTTCCCGCCAAAGAAGATAAACAATTTAAAAGATCTATCCATGTTTCTGAGGAGTTGAAGGTAGGAGGAGGTTCTAATGGAAGTAGCAGTGATGAAAAAGGAGAAGAGGGAGGATGATAGTTTGGCAGATACTTGGCGGGCAAACTAGATATCATAACTTTTTATGGCTGAGGGTTTTTGGGTTTAGATGCAGGTTTTCTTTTTTGTGCGGAAAAGTTAAAGGTTTTCTTTGCGAGGAAATTTTTACAACAGGGTTGTTTTTGATGAGATATCACATCTTTTTGCATTGATATTATTACTTTGTCTGTATTTTTAGAATTGAGAACTTCAAGTCAGAAAATTTTCAATTGAAACAACGCTGTTTTGTGTTTTTAAGGAACAATAAAGGCTAGCCTAATTTTACGTCAAGTTATTTTCTGACTATTAAGATTCTATGTTCATTTTGCGAGAATTAGGCGGTTTAAAATTTATTGCAATTCTTGTATCCGCTCTGTTGCAAAGAAAACTTATTGGATAATAAAATACTATATTTTAAATTATCTTGTTTTCGAGTATTTTACAACTTCGCAATAAATTCTATTACAGTTTCTTTGTTTGACAGATTATTCAACATTTTCATGAAGGTTTCTTTAAATGTTTTACAGCTTGAGGGCTACTATAATCTAATTTTTCACTTTTTGTTTAATTACATTTTTTCTTAAATCATGGATTATTTTACGTTTTATGGGATAATTTTAATTGTTTGGTGATTTATCTTTTTCTTGATAGAATTTTTTGTCTTGTTTAATACCTAATTTTGTTTAAAAGTTCATTTAAAAAACGAAATAACGCAAGTTATCACCAAGCAAAAAAAAAAAAAAAAAAAAAACTAAGCCATTAAATATTTTAAATTTGAATGTGTCAGAAGATCTATACAACTTTACTCGATGTCAAATCGCGGATATCACAAATTTGCCATAGCGAATGCGCATGTTGCGCGCGGACTAAGCTCATTAAAAGTCTTGCTTAAATTAATTGCAAAAATTTTTTCAGCTAACAAATTGCTGCAAGGCACGGATATCCACACACGTATTTCATATATTTTCAATTCATTATGTGTTGTTTGTGAAAAATCCATTACTTTAGAAAGTAAGCAAACTAATAAAAAAAAAGTGCTATTTTTCGCTTTCAATTAAAAAGTTATATGTGCCGTATTCATATGCGTACGGTTTCGTATAATTTGTCACGTAAAATATTGTAATGGTTTAACCCCATTTTCGCACCGACATTTAAAATTTCTTCTTTCCATAAATATATCAAAACTGAAAAACCGGAGGAAGAAAATTTCGTATCGGCAAAACTGGGGGGGGGGGGGGGGGGAGGACAGCATTCTAATCTCATTCATTAATTTGTTTCTCTGCTTAAGTATAAACAAACATAGAATCTGAAAACAGAAAGCCCGATGAGCGAAGTTTGCGCGCGTGCGCAGTGGCAAATTTGTGATATCCGCGATTTAACGTCTAGTTATAACTGTTGGATATGTTTTAGTCTTGATTGACTTTTATTTCCTAAGACAACTTTGGAATAACTGTTAGATCTGTTCTAACCTTGCAATTGCAGTCCGAGATAAACAAACCCTATGAGCTGAGAGTAAGTACACAAAAATTTAGGGAAAATTAGTGATTTTCAAACTTCAATTTCTCCGGCCCATGATGTCCCTGGGGGTTGAATTTTTGTATATGTACTCAATGCCCCCCCCCAAGAATATGTATACAAAAAAATCATTACCGTAGCGCCCCGGGGGGCTGTGATAGAACTCCGGGAAAGTACAATTTGGGGGTAAAAACGAGGGGGGAAGGGGAGGGGGGGTCAAATGGCACATCAGTAGGGCACAAAGAATGCCTGTGCGAAATTTCAGCTCGATTCCTTTTTTCGTCTGGGCTGTAGCCCTGTCAAAGAAAGCGAAAACTTTTTTGAACAGCGATTTTATAACTTAGATACCTCCTCCCCCTGATTGTCCAGGGAATTGTATTTTGGTTTACGGCGTCAGGTGCCACTAGAGATTGAGTTTACCAAAAATCAACTCCGGGGATCTTCATGGGGCTGAGATACAGAGGAGTGAAAAACCCAAAAAACCCCAACTTGTTCTATCGTGTAGTCTTATTATTGGTCGCTTTTATTTTCTTTCGTCTTTGGCGGTGGATTTGCTTCTGTTGGCTGCTGACGTTTGGTTTCCTTGGTGGGGCGGGACGCTCCCGCGTCCCGCGATAAAATATTTTTTTAGGTTCAAACTACGCTATATACTGACAATTTATGGCTTTTGCGTTATAAAAATATTAAAAAGCTACTTTTATTAATTTATTAAAATTTCAATTTTTAGCATATTTTTTCAAACTTTCAGCCTCGTGCGCGAGCTGAAGATGTCAACTTAGAATTTTTGTATTATTTTTCCCTAATTGAGGATACCAAAATACAACTTTTGATATGTAGCGCGATTCCCAAATAAAGAAATCTATTTTTTCGAACCACCCTACTTTCCAGTTACCCAGGAGAGTAGGTCAACAATATCCCTCTGTAGGGATTTTCTCTGATTAGACCTTTAATAAGTCGAGTTTTTGATCAATATAAACGGTCTCAAAAGGAAAACCAAAAATCTTTCTCTTCGAAAGCCTAACTAAAGTCTTAGCGATTAGAATGTGCAGTTACGAAAACTAAAATTTACTTGAAATACACCCCAGCACAGTCGATTCCAGCCGAGGACTGCAATTCAGTACTTATTAGCACTCATCAGCCCGGCATAGGAAAGTGGCTGAGCTGGAAGTGGAAAACCTCTTAAGGAAGCTAAGAGTGCCACACAAACTGGTAGCTAATACAGAATTAGCACTGACCAGACGAGAGATCGAAGCAATCGTTCGGTTCAACTCGAAGATTGAAGATAAGGCAGGTACATTCAGTAAGTTACCGCCCTATAGCCAGGGCTAAGGTATAAATAAAGTAAATACACCGCCAGCTCAGTCAATTCCAGCCGAGAACCGAAACTGCAGTCCTGGAAATGACTGAGCTGGCGTCGGATTTCATGTACTCCCGCCTTAGCCCTGGCTATAGGGCGGTAACTTAATAAAATTTACTGTTGTATTGTTTTCACAAACTAGAGAAAAAAAGGTACAAAAAACTAATCCTCATATAAATAATACCCGATGATCGAGTAATCAGCGTGTTTCAACAATGAAAATCGCGCCATGGCATGATCATTTGATAATGTGTTTTGGTAATGTTTAACATGCAGTGAAAACCTTTATTGGGACAAAGCTGGACTCGATTCGGTCATTTAATTGTTTTACTGGTAAGACTGTCATTTCAGGGGAATGAAGAAACGAAAAAATGGTCAACAATGAACGCTACCTACTGGAGTTTAGGGTTAATCCACTGGCGTTAGGGTTACAATTTTCAACTATCAAAGTAACACCGAACAGGCAATGGCTTCGTTCAAATGTAGAAGAAATTTTCACCCGTCATACCTTGACGAGCAATTTTCTAGTTATTAAATAAAAACGAAACACCCGCGGCTGCGTAAAAACCAAAAAAACTAAAAAAAAGAAAAAAATGTAAGCCCGGTAGTTTAAAATGTTATTAAGTGCTACTGAATAACTACTCCATTGAAATAGTTTTTAAATCGATACACACATAAGACCAATCATAAATTCAAAAGCAGAATAGAAGGATCAACAATCGGGGCCCATTCTTTTTTGACCAATTCATGAACCCCGTAAAATTTGAATGGGCCCCGACAGTTGACAGGTAAAAAGCAATTTTTCCATTCTAGTTTGCTACATATTCTGTTTCACTTAAAATTCGGAAATGCATGCAAGTTACCTTTGCATTTCTTTTCTTTTGCTACGTACGCTTGCTCATCACTTGGGCATTTGCAGACAGCAGCTTCTTTTACTATATCATAGACGCAAGTGATTCCTTCGTTTTCAGGACAGGGGTTGTGGAACTCGCAGTTTGAAACTGTCTCGCATAAAGTACCACTTGTTCCTGATTTGCATAAGCATCTTCCAAACGAACAAGAACCCCCATTTTTGCACGGATTTTCCTTGCTGCAGGCCACTATAGAAAAATTGAAGTCAGTATTAGATTGAAGCACAATTCTTAGTTTTTCATCTAGTGACTGCATTTGGCTCTTTTCTTATTTTTTCATTGAAAATTTAAGCCAAATTCGTCATTAAACGTTTGAGGCACCGTGGCTTTGTTTGAGGTTATCATTAAAAAAATAGCTTGCTGATACATTAGGTTCGACAATTAAAAAAATGGTGGTTTCAAACAAAAAACAACAGTGGTACAAAATATTGACATAGAATGAAAGGAAAAACAGTAAGAACTTTCAAAATGTAGGGTAAAGAGAGGAAAGACAAATCGGGTAAGATGACCAAAATTTAGTATTTCTGTAATTTATTCATTGCTATCAACATTTAAGTGTTTGGTGCTTTAAAGCTTTACTACGGAGAGATGGTGGATGACCTCGAAGCGAAACATCATTTGTATTATTTGCAATGGGTAGAATCAGAGAGAAAGCGCTGAGTAGTAAGAAGTGCATTCTCGCTGATGCTATCTATTACAAAATTATTACAAACAACTTATTGCAAATGAAACAATTTCCGGGCCTGCATGCGAATATCCTACGTCAACCTCATCGAAATAAATAGTGTTTCCATTTATCCCCTAGTCTCTGGGGTCAAGGAAAACACGCTGGTACACAGATCCGGGACTGCATGCGAATATCCTACGTAGAGATGTAAAATTTCCAGAAATTTTGAAATGGTGGAACCTGTTTTTTTACCGGTTTTTTTCGAGAAAAATTGGAAAAAATGGAAAATTTGAATTTTTTATGAATAAAATTAGGGTTTCTTAAAAGCTCTGTGTTTCTTGGAGCATGTAAAGGGTTAAGCATTAAGAAATATATGCTATCAACACATTTTTTTGACGGAAATACACATAAAGGTAAGATTAATTAGAAAAAAAAACTTTTTGTTTCATAACTGAGAGCTTTCATGATCAAACACCAGAAATGAGTCAAGTCGTCATTCAACCAATAATATTGGTAACGTGTGTCTAACTGTAGCAATTACATTTTCTTTTTTAGATTGCCTTTGAAACTTAAAGTATTAATTGAAATTTTCGACTTTCAAACATGATTGATTTTTTTTTTTTTTTTTTTTTGAAAGAAAAATAATACAATAACTTTACTGTCTGAAGATTAAAGCTATTGAGTTTTATTTTTTTCAATCCAGTTTCCAGTCTTAGACCAAATCAAAACTAAATTGGTGTTTCTTAAGCTGAACCAAAACTTAAACTACAGTTTCAGTTAATTCATACGGCCGTGCTAAGCACATTAGTAAAAGTAGTTATACCAGCACTTTTTAACAAATTTGAGTTTTTATAACCAAGTTGTTCTCTGTTTCGTATTTTACTTAATAAATAAAATATTTTAGGGTCATTTGATCAAGAACTATTGTTTTGAAAAATTTAAAAAAACATCTGAATTAAATATATGGAGGAGTCACACTTTAAAATACAGCTTGAGCCCAACTGCAAATTAACCTTTTTTTGCTTAGCACAGCAGTATACGGCAAAAAAAAAAAAAAAAATAAAAAAAATAAAAAATAAATAATATATATATATATATATATATATATATATATATATATATATATATGACAAAAATTGTATCATCGAATGGAAGAAAGGTAATTTCATCTTAATGAGTGCTTAATTTATTTTTGTTTCTCACTTTATCAGAAAATAATTTACAATATATTACCTATTTTATGTATTGTTTTTCGGTTTTCTTACAATTTTAAGCAAAATATCTGCTATTTTAAGTTGTTTGACCAAGTAGAACGACAGTTTGTTTGCTTGTTGTCCCTTGACAAACAGTATTTGAAACGGCATGCCGTTTCAAGTGGCTTGGAAATGATAGTCGGGAATGTGTACAAAAATGAACAGTGAACGTTTCAGTTAATCGTCAGGTCATCCAAAAGTGAGTTCAATGAAATCTTTGGGTTTCCACGAGAGCAGTAGTTTGTAGGAATTTGTGACCGATAAGTGGGACTAAGGGAAAAAACAGCTCAAACAGAAGTTTTACGAGTTCCAAAAAGTTCAGGCATTCGTATGACTCCAAAGATGCCAGAAACGCTTGAGACGGGCCGCAAGTCCACGCTGGAAGAGATACCTTTCACTAATTTACCGTTCAACCAGTTCACATCCCCCAGAACCATAGAATTTGGTCTGTAGACACGCCAAGCACCTTAAGAAGTGTTAGATATCGCCAAAACCCGAAGTCAGGCTTGGTCTGAGATGGAATCAGCACAAGCGACAAAAATCTCTAGTTTTTGTGGATAAGGGCCGTAAAATGAATTAAAAAGTGAACCAGAAGGACATTCTAGAAGTTATTGTACTTCTGTGGGCCTAAAAGCACTTCATCATTGTAGACTGGACATTTTCCTTTAACTCCACACCGATTCATATGGCCAAAAGGAAAAGAGTGGTGCAAGACGCAGTTTTTGACAGGATATCATCTTTAGAGTGGACGCTCTACTCACTCGACCTCAATCCCATTTATTACACTGTATGGCCTGTTTCAGAGTCAAAGGTCTACCCTAAACTACACGTAAGTTTGGACTTTCTAAACCAATTGCTTTATAGGGAATAGGTGTGATTAAAGGACATGCTGCCCTTGAATGAAAATTTCAATAAGCAGTTGCATCTCTGTATTACTGCAAAAGGATGCTAGTTTGAAACCAATTAAATTTATTGATTGCTAAAGGTCTTCTCATATTATTATTTTTTGTGTTTTCTTAATTTTTTGTTTTTAATAGAGTTTCTTGGGAAATTGCTTGCCCCCCCCCTTTTTTTTTGCCGCACCCTGTACATTTGGTTCGCACAGTCAGCAGAAACATAGTTTTGTGATTAAAGTTATGCTTGTTTGTTTTATGAAGAAGTAAAATAAATTCTTCACTAAGGTTAATGGTTTAAGCTTTTTTGCAAAAAGTATTACAAAATTTTTTTTGATCTATATGCAAATTATATTGTCATACAACAACTTGCATTAATGTTTGACAGTGATTTAACGAAAAACGGGGGGGGGGGAGGAAATTGCATCAGAATTTAAGCGTGAGAAATTTCTAATCACTTTTTGCTTAAAAATTCATTTAAACCTTGAAAAGTTGAAAAAAATTCTTTTTTTTTTTTTTTTTTTTCAATTTTTCCGAAGTGGAAATTTATTCCTTCGGAAAAAAACTTTTTTTTTCGTTTTTTTTCGGAAATCTTTCGGTTTTTTTTCCCGACTGTTTTCATCTCTAATCCTACGTCAACCTCGTCGAAATAAATAGGGCGTTTCCGTTTATCCCCTAGACTCTGGGGTCAAGGGAAACACGCTGGTACGCAGATCCAGGCCTGCATGCGAATATCCTACGTCAACATCATCGAAATAAATAGGGTGTTTCCATTTATCCCCTTGTCTCTGAGGTCAAGGGAAACACGCTGACGCACAGATCCGGACCTGCATGCGAATATCCTACGTAAACTTCATGGAAATAAATAGACGGTTTTCATTTACCCCCAAGTCTTTGGGCTCAAGTAAAACACGCTAGGATAAAATGAAAATGATTTCATTCCCTAATGCACAGTCATAAATTCAAATTTGTTATACCTAGTTACTATTCGAGAGCACACAAACACAATGCAAAAACATTTTTATCCCTCATTTCATCCAAAAATAAGAAAAAGTTTTAAATATGAGACATTGAAATTCAATTTTCTTTTACCTTAATTGACCTTATTTACGAAATGGATATTCTTTAGTTATATTACCAATGCAACCATGATATTTGTTAATGCGCTCATTTGTTACATATTTTAGGGCAAATAGAAAATACTTTTAAGTAATCGAATTTTACGTACCAACACACTTAGCTTCCACTGGCAAATATCCATCTTCACAGGTGCATATTTCGTGTCCGCGCTCAAACTCACAGTTGACAACATGGCTGCCGCAGTTGCATTCTGCAAGAAGAGCGATTCTAAACTATATTTCAGATATTGAGCAGTAAGTTACCACCCCTAAGTCAGAGATTTAGCACAACTACATGCAGTATACCGACATCCCGAGTATCACATCCAGAGACTGCAGTTTCGTCTATGTAGTTGATTCATCAGTCTGGAATAAAGAATACTGAAGTGGAGGCAAATGTCATCTCATTAGGGCCGTTTCCATGGACACTTTCGACCCCGGAAAAAACCTGCTTTTCACTGCATTCCGGTTATTTGCGGCGTTTATGTGGAATCTTTCTACCCCTGCTAGCTTCTGAAGTGAAAGCGGTGTTTTTACCCAGAATGCATTACGAAACAAGTTCGTCTACTAGCCGCTAAGCATGCTGGGTAAAAACCGCTTTCTTTGGTACAATGGGGAGAACCTCTTTTTTACATGAAAACGGGGAATTTTTCAATCGGTTTTTTGTGGAGCCGGAGCGGAGATTTACCGGGTCGAAAAGTGCGTTATGAACGCGGCTATTGAAGCTGATAGTGCCAACAAACTGGTAGCTAAAGTGAATTTAGCACAATTGCAAGAGTCCGCATCCATGGTACGGTTCAATTCGTAAATTGTAGGCAAAGCTTGGGTATTAAGCAAAAAGTTACCACTCCTAAGCCAGGAGTAAGAAAGAACTATATGCAATATAGCAAAAACTGCGGTCTCTGGTTGTAATAACCGAGCTGTCAGTATATTGCATGCATATTTCAGATGCTTCAGACAATAATTTTATGACCTCATAATGTAAAAACCTTCTTATTAAAGAGAAGTTAAAAAATATTTGGAAATATTATTTCTCTTAATATACCATATGCATTATACAGTCAATTATTTTTGATAGTGTACCATTACAGGTTCGCAACGTGACACATTCTTAACCCTGATAATATTTTTCATTGGTTCATAGCCACCATGTTCGATCAAAGTTACATTAAAACTGCTTGTTTTAACCGGGTGTTTCATATTTTATGTGACAAAACCCTTGTATCGAAACAAGTTCAAAACCAATTGTTTTGTTACTTTTAAAGATTGACATACCGTTACTGGTAACGTTGACAAAGCGAAAACATATCTCGGTGCAAAACGATTTAAGAAACGTTGCAGTATTGCTTTCGAGAACTTCCGTTATGCCTCGCTTCAGAGAGTTGCCTCTACTCCCAAACGACTTTCTCGATCAAGTCCTCGATAAGAGGAAAATCACAATGGAAAAAATCGCAGTGAGAAAATCAAGGGAAACAATCAATGACGATCTCGTTGTCCCCTTAGAGCAGGAATATAAATTTGGAGGGAGCAAGGCCAATCATTGGCTTAGCAAAAGCTGAGGATTCGACTCCAAGTCACGTGACTCAACAACGACGAATGGTTGACACGGTTTGCGAGAAACTAGCGAAAGAAACTTGATTTCTCCAATGCTTTAAAATGTATCACGTGACTGGGTTTTTGATTCACGTAAGAAAGTCTTCACTTCCTCCATTTTAACTTTTCTCAATGGTTGGCCCACGTCGCACTGGTATGTTGTTTGACCAAACGCACTGAATCGGAGAATAAGTGGCAACGTGTCCGCCATCTAGGGACTAAACGATGCTTTCTTCCTGTGTCTGCCCTATGGTGAAGAAACGTGCTTCGCTTCTTGATAGCGGTTTCTTATTAACTCCATGTTACTCCACCGTCAAGAAGCGAAACAAGCTACTTCATTACATCAGACGTAGGAAGAAACCCGCATTTAGCCCCAAGATGGAGTACGTGTCGCTACTTAAGCTGCAATTTAGGGCTTTAGTTTGACCCAGCACATTCAATCTAATTATTCTACATGAACTATGCCTGAAACTGCTTCAGCCACCTTTCAATGCTGTGACTATGAAGTGGTTCTTTCGCAAACTGCCTTTGAACGACTACAAACCAAGATTTTTGGTGTATTTCAAAACACGATACGCTTTCTTCCCTTTTTCCTTTTGGCCTTTAGGGTTAGCAGTGCTTTTAACCGCAATTCCATTGTCGGGAGATTTTTCTAAGTTGACGTACAAAACGTGTATCAGTGCAGATTCAGACTGAATGTCTTTTGGCTAGCTAAATAAATCAAAATGCTGATTTTATGTACACTATTATTTTGGGCCGTTCAACATGAAACTACTGTCTGACCACGGATTGTATGGAAAGACAAACATCCGTTTTACAGCCGGAAATAAACAAATCTATTATTTTTAGCGATGTCAGCTTTTGCAGAAGCAGAGTCTCATTCAAATGAGCGGAATACACGCATCAAATTTTTACTTTTCCCCCTCATTCAGATAGATTCGTCTCATCTGGACGTTTGAAAATTCGATACAATCCGTGGTTGGACTATATCTGTTTAATAAGTTGGTTTTAAATTGTATCTTAAAGCAAAATTTATAAATAGATTTTTCACATAGTCTGAATTTTGAGATTTCATAAGTTATATATATATAATATGCAAAAAACAGAAAAAACTACATTGTTTTAACTTCAGTTTATAAGTTCTTACCAGCGCATTTAGTGCCATTTTGTTTAAAACCGTCCTTACACAAACAAACCATGCTTCCATCTTTAGTAAAGCATCCTGTTGAGTCTTTGCCACACTTGCATTCTGAAAATAGAAAAGTAAAAAATGGGGTCAAAAGAATTTAATCCGGATAAAGGCTTTAATGTATCTTTACACACATATAACACATGACTGTGTGAGGGCCGGATCAAGGAGTCGGAGGCCCTTAGGCATTAGAAGTGATCGGGCCCCTAGAGCAATCGCGAGGTCAGAAAACAGGGGCGGGGGTCTGCAGCGTCTAAAGTTTTCACACCCAACTCGCAAGCAGATAAATTTTTATTGAATACAAACAAGGAAGGAGCACCCCCCCCCTTTTTTTGCAGAAAATATAGCTTTTCCTCAGCTAGCCCTCAGAACCTCGGGGCCCCTAGGCTACTGCCTACATTGCCTATTTGGTGCCCTGACTGTGTGTATGTGTGGAGGGGTCCTATGTGAAGTATGTGAGGGTATGTGAGGAGGGTCCTATTTTCTTTCTTTCGTTCGTTTTTTACAAGGACCAGACAAACGTCATATGAGGCAGTGAGAAACAAAGGGATGCAAGTGGACGTTTTCAATTTTTGAGTAAAATGTGTTTAAAGATAACATCCTAGATTGGCTTTCATTGAAATTTTTTTCTAAATAATGCTGTATAGCAGCAACTACCAGGTCTACTAGTACCATCTCTTGTCCCAAGACAGAGGAGAGGTTCACCTACCATGTGTACTGGTCGTTATCTCCAAATTTTTCAATTTTGCCATTTACATCCCTTCGCTTCTCACTGCCTCATATCTAAAGTAATGAAATTTGGACTTTTAGTTCTGATCATAGGGTGTATCCTCTGTGTGAAGTATTTAAAGAAAATAATAAATTTGATTCTTTCATTGGAAGAAAAAGGTTTTAAATACTTCACTACTACGGGTTAAAAAAAGGCTTGACTTAAAATTTTTA
The DNA here is from genome assembly GCF_026930045.1 of Uloborus diversus. Taxonomy (NCBI): domain Eukaryota; kingdom Metazoa; phylum Arthropoda; class Arachnida; order Araneae; family Uloboridae; genus Uloborus; species Uloborus diversus. Next base: position 146,538,663 of record NC_072738.1, on the reverse strand, counting down.
TACCATTCCAAAGTTCTGACTTTCTTATACAAGACAAGATTTGTTTGAAGTGGAATAGTGATTGAATGGAGGAAACCGTTGCTTTGAGCAATCACAGAATTGCGGCTCATGTCAACATTTGTCAGCTGTTTTTTAATCTTTGACGATTTATTTTTCACTTTTGAGTCTTTTTTTTTTTTTTTTGCAAAGATTCTTTTTTTCTAGATCTAAACTCTTTCACAGTTTCAGATCAGTAAATAATGCGAACATACTATAAATAACGGGTTTACTTTTTTAGCTTTACTTTAAATCAGCTTTCATGTTTCAAGTTTTACTGTTGACCTTATTCTTATTAAACAAATGGAACGTGCTTTTGTGCATAGAGGTTTCATAAAAACTAGAGTACGAGCTCTTTTATCGAGAATCTTTATCTTTACTAATAATAAAGCTGGAAATATCTCTGTCTGCCAGGATCTCTGTCTGTCAGGATCTCTGAGACGCGCATAGCGCCTAGACCATCCTGCCGATTTTCATGAAATTTGGTACAAAGTTAGTTTGTAGCATGGGGGTGTGCACCTCGAAGCTAATTTTTGAAAATTCAATGTGGTTCTTTTTCTATTCCAATTTTAGGAACAAAATTATCATACGATGGACGAGTAAATTACGAAATTATCATAACGGGGAACCGTAACATGGGCACAAGCCAATTGGCGAAAAAATTCACCATACATTATTTGTAAATATACAGGCGAACCAAAAGACTTTTTAATTTTTCTATTACGGGCGAAGCCGTGCGGGTACCACTAGTGTAACATAAAGGCAATTGGTAGGCATATAAGAAGCGAGGGGTTTTCTACACGGCATCTTTCTCGCGGCACCACAGAGAAGTTGAAATACGTGCTAAGCTAAATTTGCGCACTTATCTAAATAAAAATTGACCTTATTGCAATCCTAATTGCCACCGCTTGCCAAACGGTGGTGGTCAAAACTGCTTTCATCATCACTGCAAGAAAATAACCCTAGAGCCTATTTCTACTCTGTGATTTTGTGCTTTTATTAATTAATTAAATAAATAACTTTTTTTAAATATTCAGCATTATATTACTATGAAACATTTAATAATTTATGAATATTTTCTATTGGGGGAAGGGGGATATATCGATATAGGCATCGGTGAAACAACTATTTGCGCCGATGTTTTAAAACAAGAAACACTGTGGCGAGATTAATTTCAATTATTTTTTTTGAAACATAATTAATTGAAAGATATATGTAACCTGTTTTAAAAATAGCATAAAAAGAGACGCTTGAAAACATGACTAAAAACTGGCTTGTTTATTTGCAGAGTGTATAAATCGTAGTGTAATTATGTAGGACGTAGTTTATATTTTATGTATCAGCTAATTGCATCTCGGAATTATAAAAACAGTAAAACTAATTAATATTTCCTGCGTCCAGGTAAGAAACAATAAGTTAGTATTAACGTTATATTTTTTAAAAATCATAAATAATTAAACTTACCGCTACAAATTCCATTGACATCATAAAAACCGTCTTTGCAAGTGCAAACTTTTTTCCCATTCTGAAGAGTGCAGTCCACACCTTGATTCCCACATTCGCATTCTTAAATGTAAAAGATACTTTTTTCTTAAACTATAGATTGTTTTAACACATAGAAAAATGTAGCAGTTATTTTTCTAAGAAATATTTACCTCATGTTTCTAAAAATCATTAATTATATTGCCACTGAAAAAAGAACTAACACTTCAATTTCTCACTGAGAAAAATATCTCACGTGTTTCTCAAGACTAATAACTACCTTAAAGGGTCACATTATCTTCAAAACAGTTTTTTTTTTTATAATTTCAGATTTTTTTTTTTTTTGAAAACATAACATGCGCACTTAATTTGCAATAAATAATTTATTTTCAAAATTTTAAAATATTGCTCACTTTTTTAAAAATTCAAAAACTTTAGAAAAATTTCAATTCACTAAAATTTCCATTTTTTTTTGCACTAGTTAAAAAAGTTTTTTGCTAAACGATCACAATAATCATCTCTAAAAATCTGCTCATTCATTTGCTTTTATATTTATTAGAAAATTTTCTATGATTAATAATGTAAAAAATTATAATTTTTTTTAAATTTTGTTTTTAAATGAATAACATGCTCTAATAATTTGAGTAATGTATAAAATGCTTATTCAATGCACAGTTTTGTTAAATATATAATCGGACTGAAAAAAGTATTACTTTAAAACTGTATCCTTCATAGAAAGAAATCCTTAGGGATTCTAATGACATAAATACACACACACACACACAAAAAAAAAAAAAAAAAAACACGATCATCAAGAAAAAGCAATTTAAAGTTTTTCTTTTGCATAGGAACATATAGTGAGCATGACCTAAAACCACTGATAACTTTTTAAATATTTGAACTTAAGAGGTGAAACCTTTCCCTCGTGTTTGGAATAAATTTGAGTTTCGAAATAAGCAATAACTTTTTTTTTGATCGTTTGATCTTTTTTGAGGTACACTGTTGAAACTACAGGTTGCGTTTGACACCTTTCAGGGGTGAAACGCTTGTTCACCAGCGACACCCAATACGGAGCCGGAATGACACCTCTTACTAGGGCGAAAAATGGGCACCTTTTAAAAGACAGGTAGCGCGGGGGAAAAGAAGGAACCTTCGGAGAGAAAAATGGCACCCTCACTGATTTCTACAGTAGATCCTCTTCCCCCTCCCCCCTATTGTGTGCGTTTTTGAATATTATTGTGTTCTATTTATTGTTTGGATTTATGATAGACAAAGTCTTGGTACTTTTTTCACATTGAATTCATTTTGGATTAAAACTTGTCATTTAAGGCATTTGATCACATTTCTGACTTTCCAACATAATATAGAAAAGTTCATGACTTCAATTCCTCTATCTGAGTTCTAACTCTCATAAAAACCCTTGGATTGCTCAGTAGTTTTAAATGATATTGACATTTACTATATCATGATACTAAAAAATAAGAGTGTAGGCATTTATGGATAATTTACAAGCACAGCCAAAAATATTCAGTTATATTACAATCACGGAAAAATCAAATCGTTTCATAAAATGCTGGCGTTCAAAATATTTTAATCAAAAGTAACATATTGATACGTATTATATAGTTCGACATTTGAATATCCTATTTGAACATAAGTAATCCAAAAAAGCACTTTTTTTCTTTGTTAAATAGAAACTTTTTTGACATTAAAAATCAAAACAAATTTTTAGCATCCTACATAATGAAAAGCATTGGAAACAGAAATTAGAGAGAGAGAGAAAAAAAAATAAACGCGTCTAGACACTGCATTCGGTTTTTGAAATAACACCAACGAAATATTTTCACGTAATGAATCATGGCATGGAACACACAGAGAGATTTCTTTTCAAAGCTTTTTTTTTCTTTGCTACGTCTACGCAGATATTTTATTGAGAAGATAAAGACATTTAGTGTATCTGCTGTATCAGTTAGTTACATCATTGAATTTTCATCCTGGTTACTTATTAATTATTTCGTATTGCTAACAATGAACAATTTTGGGGAAAATCCGTGAGACCGCAGACGCGACAAGCAATGAACACCATATATTAGTACACGTGATAAAAAAAGCCATACATCACTATGTTAAAACGGTTAATTATAAACAATAAGCAGTACTCAGTTTACTTAATTGAAACACAACTCTAAAAACGCTAAAAGCCTGTTGGAAAGCCTTAAATGTTATACCATGATTAAATGCCTGTACTTACGCAAGGTTTTGAAGGTTTGTCCCAGAAATGTGGAATTTTAATCCAGTATAATTGTCTATTCAAATGTGAAAATTTAATGTACCAACAACTACGTTGCAGCATCGTCGTCCGCCATTAAAGTGACTGAATTGAACTTATGTCGGAGTGCACAGCGCATGTGCGAGCGAGGCACCTTTGCGGAGGAAAAGAGCCGCTATTGGCTACTGCGTGAGCTGATGGCCCTTCATTACCTTCTTTCATCCACTGAGGTGCTAAAAGATATCGGAACAATATTTCCTAGCCTCTGTGGCACCCTGTGGCTCCGTCTTTGCACCCTACGGCGGAAAATCGCACCCAGATGGCACCTCTGGTTATAACAGTGTACTGTAACCCTTTAATAGATTTTAAAACGAGCTGAATTGTGCATCACATGACTTCCGTCTACGCCAATTTAATGACAATAGTGCCTTGGAGTAAGCAAGAAGACACTTTAAATATTTTCACCCCTAGTTTGTGGTGAAAAATAGCGTTTTTGAGATTAATTTTCTCGATATTGACAATTTTATTGCGATTCAATGGTTCTAATAAAAACAAAGCTCTCTAAATATCCTCAATAGCGCTAAATTAAAACCAGATTAGAAAAAAATTGTTTTCGATAAATAAACCTAAACTTGGCGATATATCGCCAAGTTGGCGACAAAACTTGGGAACCAAAAGCTTGACGATATATCACCAAATACGAAACATTCTCCAAATTATAGCATCACTTTAGTTTGCATTAAAAACACAATGAATCCCCCCCCCCCCCAAAGAAGATGTAAGACCCCTTTTGGAACATCCGAATGTAACCAAAAGTTGAGGTTAACAAATAGATTTCACTAGAAGTCTACGTACCAAATTTCAACGTTCTATGGCATAACCGTTTTTGAGTTATGCGAGATACATACGTACATACGCAAATACAGATGTCACGAGAAAACACGTGGTAACTAACTCGGGTATCGTCAAAAGGGATGTTTCGGACGTCTATACGTTCTAAGGTACATATGATGTCGTGCACGTGCTGTCAGGCCGAAAAAAACCACTCAACATTTATTCGGAGGTAAGCAAAAGGAAAATTTTGCCGATATTTTCGTTAAAACAAAATTGCGAATACAATACTTCCTTTACTATGTAAAGGAAGTAATACTTCTTTGGAAATCTTTAATTTTTTCTTATAATAACTTAATTCTGAGTTTAAAAAAAAACATTTTAAAAGTGATAAATAGGTTAATTACCGCTGTCAAAATTGGCAAGATAGCCTGAAACTCCTTGCCAAATGCTGGAGCGGACACATTGCTCGGCCAGAACAGATAGCGAAGGAGTTGGCGAGCAAAACGAACATAAGGACCTAATCCTCTAGTTACTTATGAAACGCTAACTATCATTTATCTTTTAAATCAATTTAAGTAAAAAACATTTTGTATACCTTTGCAACTTCCGTTGGCGTCATAAAAGCCTGTCTTGCAGCAGCACTGTTTTTTCTCCGTCGTAAAATGAGCAACTCACACTCTGTTTTCCACAGTCACATTCTACAAAGCGTAAAATAAAGAGAAACTAGATTTTCTTTCAGATTGCAAAATTTGCTTAGTTTTTTAATTCAGTTCAAACGTTGATATTAAAAGCTAAAATTTATTAAAGTACATGGGCTGCCCAAATGAAAAGTGGACACGTCCGATGGTGTCAGAATGACTGTTGTTGTACAACAGCACCGCCGAACAGGGATATAAAGGGAGGCAGGAAAGTCTGTTCCTAGGAATTGATTTGTAGGAGAAGTTGATGCGTAGGAGAAGGAGATAATTAACTCTACTCAGTTAATTATCTCTCCTTGTTAGAGGAGGCGATGGTTAACTGAAATTTAAGCCATGTTTTACCTAAATGCGTCCTGGTCTGAACAACGCTTCGAAGCCTGTCTCTGATTGCGGAAATTGAGTGTATTGCGCATATCTAACGCTGAAAGTTGACATTCAATGGCGAGCCTTTTTTAGACCGTATAGCTATGAACATGTGATGTCCAAGCTTCGGCGAAGATTTACAAATGATATTTAATCTATATGAGGAGATAACATTTCCGGGCTTATTGAATATCTAATCTGCCAATACCGGGCCAAGCCAATGATTCGTGAGCACTGATTTCAACCTGTCCCGTTGATAAACCTAAAAAGATACATATATATATTCTACCTGTGGATTACAGCTCCAAACCCACGGGACAAATATTAGCTACTGAAATTTAATAGTGTTTCCTAATTTTTTTTTTTTATTTATTTATTTATTTATTTATTTATTTTTTTTTTTTTTTGCCCCAACTAAAAAATAGTCTGCGAACTTTGTCAAGAATCTGTGACGTACTTCGCAGCGCGCATTATTCCTGCTAAAGCTTGACCACTGAGGGATGGCGGAAGATCTTGAAGTATCATATGCAGTAGGTTGTATGTTATTATTTTGCAATAGAAAGGATGAGCGAGATTCTACGCATTACAAATGATGGAAATTTTGTTTCCGCTTCAAGGTCATTCACTATCTCTCTGTGGTCAAGCTTTACCGGGCTCAAACAATAAATAAATCACTATCCTCACACTTGCGCAATAAAAATCACAAACTAGTTATAGCTTGACTGTTTAATTCTGACGGGCGAAAGATCAAATGAGGCAGTGAAAAGCAAAAGGATGCAAGTGGCAAAATTAAAAATTTGGAGAAAACCAGTACAAATGGTTGGTGAACCCTTCCTCTATCTTGGGGCAAGGTATAGTACAAATAGCCCTGGTAGGTTCCGGTATACAGCTTGATTTAGAAAAAAATTTCAATGAAAGCCTACCTAGGATCTGATCTTTAAACGCGTTTTGCTCGAAACTTCAAAATGTCCACTTGCATCCCTTTGCTTCTCACTGCCTCAAACGGTTCTAGTAGTTAAAATAAGGGTGAGAAAAAATAGTTTTTCGTTTGCACATCCGGTTAAGATTTGCCACCCTGCGATCTCCTCATCTTTAGATCACTTAAAAGGACATTGCAATGGTAACACTTCCATTCGGATGATGAGTCTAAGGGAGCTGTGTAGGACTTCCTCAAGAACCAACCACAATCTTTCGATAGCAATGCTGCTGTAACGATGAAATTACAACGCGTGGCGATTTCTCGATTTCAAGCCTTTTTTTTTTTAAATTATTGAAGTAGTCAAATTTTCATTTAGTCAACTCTTAAATCTGTACCTAAAATCACGACTAACATAAATCACACCGTTACTACTTTGCAGGGAAGCGGAAAAAACGTTGTCTGGTGCATACGAAGATTGTGAGTTACGCTATTATAACACTGGAAAATATTTATGAAGGAATGTCTTTGAAAGAAATACGTTATTATGACTCAATGTGGAATAAGATTCTATATACAGTGGTCTCTCCTTAGATGAACACTCCCAAAGGGAAACAAACCTAATATTCTAAACACATATTGTAGGTCCCGGCGAAATTCCATAGATTTAACATAGGCTGACCTCTCTGTAGTCTGAACACCCTGTATAACATGAACAACTCAGTATTATGAACGCTCTTTTTTTAAAACCTGTTCAATTATTTCCTCTCTATGTACTGAACAGTGAACATGTTTACAATCGGTATTCTGGAATTCCTATAAATCAAACTGGTAAGACTGAACTACATTTACAATTGTATCACAATGGTTGAAGGGTATAAGGCGAAAATGGAGAGAGGAAGAAAAAAAAAACTATTTTCCGGGATATTACTGCATCACTTAAAATAATTCATCAGAGTAATATGAGCCTGGTATATTCTGCTACTGAAATATATTTCAAGAATCCAACCATTGTATCAAAGACCTTTAAAACACGATTACCAAAAGTGGTTCCGGTATGTAGCAGACAACCTGCCATTTTCAGTACAGTATAAAGTTCCAATTTCGGAATCCCTCGGAATCCCGAAATTTGGAATGTCTTCCGTTAAATATTTAAAAAAAAAATATATTTTTTTTTTAACCAAAACGAAAAATTCCCTTTTTTTTTCAGTTTCAAAAGTTTAAATTTTCTAACGTTTTGCAATTACTTTTGAAAGCACGGTACTTACAGTTCAACTTTTGTTTTAAAAAGTTTTTTCGAAGCCACGTGTTTTGCCTAAATAAGCGGTTTGCTGTTATTGCACAGCAATCATTTTACACACATCTTCGGTTAGCGATAAATCTTTTATTCTTCTACTAGCTGCGTTGCCCGGCTTTGCCCGGTCTACCTTGAAAAAAACCCTTACGTCAAGTGAAGTATCTGCAATAACCAGGATTAAATGAAAGAAAAAGAACCATCATGCAAAATTTTCTCGCCAAACAATGACGACACATGCTAAAATACTTTTAAGAAATTTAAATAAAATGAGAAAGATGGATTTAAAAGGCGTAACCATGGAAACACAAAATAAAATAAATTTAAGAATTGAAAATGAGAAAGATGGAAATAAACAATGGATTCAAAAAGCGTTACCATGGAAACGCAAAACAAAATGGTGAAAAACTTGAATAGATAACAGATTTTTGAACTTCATTTAATTCGCATGTAACTTTTTTTCTAATGGAGATAGAGGGTAAAACTTTTCGACCTTAGGTCGCGTTAGATCTGGAGTAAAAAAAAGCAGCTCTTCCCAATGCTGTCAGAACGAAAACTGTGGAACCATTCCTTCACTTTTTATAGAGAGATTAATTGAAAAAAATAGTGCCTAAATTTCAGCTAAGCCTAAAAAAATTCGAGCTAAAAACGAAAATAACTCCCGCCGTTATAAAGTTAGAGCATTGGAACAAATTGCGTAGAAAGCGGAAAATTCTACCCTTTCTAACGATATGCAATATTAATTTGCGCAAGTAATTTTTCACCCCATCTTCGGGAATTTATGTTAAATTGGGCCTAAATTGGAATAAAAAAAAGAATTATTCATCGGTTTGTTTTCGAACAGCGCTGCAAACCTTCTCAGGACTTAAAGGAACAAACTGTGAAAATTTCAGCGAAATCGTCCTGGTAGTTCTCGAGTTTTGCGAGTTCAAACACACAGACGCTTTTTGGAGACTTCATTTTATACTATGTAGAGACTAAGTGTGCAATATAAAGCCTATTGAACAAAAGTAGAGAATTATTTCTTGTAAAAATATGATTTATTTAATGTATCGATCGGCACATTGCACAATAAAAAGCAGCATCCGCGACTAAACGCCGCTGAGAACAATGTC